>NC_085991.1:12913809-13071083 GCF_030014385.1 Trichomycterus rosablanca
CCCACGACTGTGGTCAGCCAACCAGCTACTCGATCCACCAATCAGCTGACACACGAGTCGAGATCCTGAATGCTTATTCCCAACATCTAAACTGAAACGAGAAAGAAAAACAGGGAAATAAAAGTTAAAGAGAGAGGATTCGACTTGAGTCAGATTCATCTGAGGAATCGATTCGCGAGAGGATTCACTTTAGTACGAGTGAACAACATGGATGCAACAGACTGCATTGTAGCGCTACTTAACATTAAATACCTGTGAAAAGTTTCTTCTTAATAAAGTAAGGCGCGAGAGAACTCACACCGACCAACCAGCTTACCGACTGAGGTTAACTCAGTACAGAGACATGCTCGGGGTTCACTTAAATAGCTTCACTCGCAGGTGCTACCAATCATCGCTAATCAGCACTGTGGCTTTTGGGATTTGTAGTTCTTATGGAACGGGATTTGTAGTTGTTTTCGTTTCCTGCCGTGAGAAACCCGTTGCAGAATATTGTTAGTTTCATTACAAATAAAGCATAATTAGTCATGTTTAATTACATTTAGTTCAGCACAGTGTGTGAAGTGTTGACTAGAGATAAATGCATTCACAGTTGTTGATAGTATTTTTTAAATGTGGTGCTACTTTGTTCCAAATAATTATATGTCAAAAAATATGAGGACACATCATGTATCATAAAAACTGAAATACCTGAAGTATTGTGGTATTACATAAAGAAAAGCCAGCTGTACTAAGAACTAGGGCTGCACGATATTGGAAAAAAATGACATTGTGATTTTTTTTCCCTGCGATATATATTGCGATATTAAAAAAATGCAGGAATTTTCACATTATTAAAAATATTAATAATGCATGTATCTTACTCTAAATAAGGGACTCATCTGTGAAAAAGGGTGGCGCCTACAAGGGATACAAAAGATTGACAAGCTACATCTTTGTACTCGGTTGAAACTGAGCATTAAACTAAGAAAGCTTCAATATCACATGAGGGGATTAACAGGATTGACAAAATAGGTCATTTAATATTTTATTTCACAATCAAAACCTCTTCAAGTAGTAAACATTATTTTAAAAAAAAACTATACAAACAAAAGAGCAGATATACACTACTGAGGCAGAACGAGTGAGAATCGGAAGCATCCTTAGTGTTGAAGGCAATCCCAGAATTCATTGCGGCATCTGTTCTCTCACAGAAAAATAAACATGGCTGACGGTGCGGACAAAGTTATTTTCAAACGTAAATAAATAATTATTGATTTTTAACTGTAACAGTTTTCTGTACACGAATCGAGATGTTATGTTGACATGTTAGCGCTGTTCCACCTCATTCCATTGGTTTTAATGGCAAGATGCTAAACGCGAAACCCGATGGAATTGCTAAGTAGCGCGTTCCAATAACCTGCCTTATAAGTCAATGACTTATTAGAATCCTCTCTACTGAGGCAGCTGCCTAGTACAGCAAGGCAGCTCACTAGGTTTTTGAACACACTGGTAGATATGTCATGGAAAATGAGAACGGTGTGAATTTTCGTTTTGTGTCAAGCAGCAAGAAGTTGTAGCATGACGTATTTGCATTAAGTAACATTGCACGTCCTGCGATGTGACTATCGCGCATGCACACATCGCGATGACGATGCTGAAACGAAATATCGTGCAGCACTACTAAGAATCATATACAGTGACATAAGGAAAAATTTTTGATATACTAGTTATAAAAACAACCATTCTGTAAAAAGGGCAAATGTACCTTTATATTACAATGTGCACTTGGAAGAAAATATAGTTTACCTTTAAATTGAAGAGTTACTAACCTCAGTATGATCAGCATTGTCAGAAATGTTTATACATCTTCTGTCTAAACCTGGTCACAATAACAATGTTTCATCTTTAGGAGTTCTGTTTGTATTTTCTTCTTGTAAGCAGAACTGCAGTATTAAGAACTTTGTCACTCTTGGAGGTTCAGGAACCTTTAATTTAGTTCTTATCTGATTACTTTAGATTACTGAAAAAGATCTCAGGAAAAACACTAAATTTAAGTACTAAGTACATAAACACTAAATTTATTCTGTAGCTTCTGTTAGTACTAGTACTATGTTTTACTGATATTATTTTACTACATCAAAAGTACTGAGCAAAATCAGATTTGTGACTGCAAATTATACTCATACAGTTATTCATATCTGTGAAATTCTTACCTTTAGACTGTGTGTGTTCTAGCTGGCTGAATTTTTGGAACTTCATCTATTTGATCCTGTACTTGACTTACTACCTTTAAAGTCCAGCTCATAACCTATCTCATCTCAGTTTACTGAAACTAAATCACTGGTGGTAATTCTTGATTAGATTCTTTCATGTAAAGCAATGTTGGGTTTGTGAAAGGCGCTATACTATATCAGAATCAGAATCAGAATCAGAATACTTTATTGATCCCCGAGGGGAAATTTCAGATGTTACAGTTGCTCAGATTGTATATATGTATTAAGAATATATTAAAAGGTAAGAATATATTAAAAAGTAAAGTAAAGTAAAAACGCTCTTAAAATACACTTAAAACGCTCTTAAAGGCCGCTCAGGTGGCGCAGCGGTAAAAAGACACGCGCTGCAACCAGAGCTGTATTTCGAAGGAGCGTCGTTTCGAATCCAGCTCTGCCTTCACGTCGAGGCTGGGCGGCTATGGACAACGATTGGCCTGTTGTCCGGGTGGGGGGCGGGACTTGAGACCGTAGGGGATGCTCTCTCAGGAACGGGGCGGTTGCGCCCTCTGCTGGCTGGCTGGTGGCGCCTGTATGGAGACGGGAGGGGGTGTGGCGGAGTGTGTGATCCTCCGTGCACGGTGCTCTGCCACGCTGCACTCGTCAAGTGTGGGTGATAAGACGGTCGATTGGCTGTGCACGTTTCGGAGGAGGCGTGGAATGGCCTCGTCAGCCCCCAATCAGGAGCAGGAATCCGCACTAATAAGAGGATGATAGATGGGACGAAATTGGACTTGCTAAATTTAAAAAAAAAAAAGTGGCAGATGCAGTGGTGACATACATACTGTATATTGCACTATTTATGATACAACTATCATATTGCACGTATTGTAAGGTCTATTACTTAAGTGAGGAGTTGTAAAGTTTGATGGCCACAGGTAGGAATGACCTCCTGTGGCGCTCCGTGGTGCTTTTGGGTGGAATGAGTCTTTGACTGAACGTGCTTCTGTGTCTTTCCAGTGTGTTGTACAGCGGGTGAGAGGTATTGTCCATAATGGACTTCAGCTTAGACAGCATCCTCCTCTCTGACACTGTCGTCAGCGAGTCCAGCTCCACACCCACCACATCACTGGCCTTACGGATCAGTTTGTTCAGTCTGTTGGCATCTGCCACCTTCAGCCTGCTGCCCCAGCATGCAACTGCATAAAGGATAGCACTCGCCACCACAGACTCATAAAATATCTTTAGCATAGTCCTGCAGATGTTGAAAGACCTTAGCCGTCTCAAAAAGTAGAGACGACTTTGGCCCTTCCTGTAGAGGGTTTCCGTGTTTTTACTCCAGTCCAGTTTATTGTCTATGTACACTCCCAGGTATTTGTAGTCCTCAACAGTGTCCACACTGACCCCATTGATGGACACAGAGGTCACCGGTGCCTTTTTTTTTCTCATGTCCACAACCAGCTCTTTTGTCTTTGTCACATTAAGCTGTAGATGGTTCAGCTCGCACCATGTGACAAAGTCCTTCACCGTAGCCCTGTACTCACCCTCATCACCCTTGCTGATACATCCAACTATCGCTGAGTCATCAGAAAATTTCTGAAGGTGGCAGGTCTCAGTCCGATAGCTGAAGTCCGTGGTGTAGAGGGTGAAGAGGAAGGGAGAGAGAACAGTTCCCTGTGGTGCTCCGGTGTTGCTGATCACTCTGTCCGACACACCGTGCTGCAGGCGCACGTACTGAGGTCTGCCGGTCAGGTAGTCTGTAATCCAGGACACGAGGGGGGTGTCCACCTGCATCGCTGTCAGCTTCTCACCCAGAAGAGCCGGATGAATTGTGTTGAATGCACTGGAGAAGTCAAAAAACATGATCCTCACCGTGCTGGCTGGCTTGTCCAGGTGAGTATAGACTCGGTCAAGCAGGTAGATGATGGCGTCCTCAACTCCCAGACGTGGCAGGTAGGCGAACTGGAGTGGGTCTAGAAGTGGCTGGACTATGGGTCGGAGCTGGTCCAGGACTAGCCTCTCCATGGTCTTCATGATGTGGGACGTCAGTGCTACTGGTCTTTAGTCCTTGACGTCACTAGGGCACGGCGTCTTCGGAATAGGAACGATGCAGGACGTTTTCCACAACACGGGGACACGCTGGAGACTCAGGCTCATGTTGAAGACATACTGCAGGACTCCACACAGCTGGGTGGCGCAGGCTTTAAGGACCCTGGGGGGGACCCCATCGGGGCCAGCAGCCTTGTTCGTGTGGAGTCTATTCAGCTGGCTCCTCACCTGGTCAGCAGTGATGTACACAGTAGGGGAGATTTGTGATGGGGGGTTGGAGGTGTGAGCTGGGCTATCACAGGAGGGGGGCTGACAATCAAGGATTGGAGGGAGGGTGAGTGGGGTGGGCTGCAGGGGACAGATAGCAGTGGAGTCGGGACGGGGGAGGGCAGGGCCTGCAGTGTCAAACCTGTTAAAGAACAGATTTAGTTCGTTGGCCCTGTCTTCACTGCCCTCTACTTCTCTGCTGTCGTTGGACCTGAAACCAGTGATGGTCCTCATTCCACTCCAAACCTCTCTCATGTTGTTCTGCTGGAGTTTACACTCCAGCTTTCTCTTGTAATTGTCTTTACCCTCTCTGATTGTGGTCTTTAGCTTCCCCTGGATCGTTCTCACCTCCTCTTTGTCTCCAGTTCTAAATGCCCTCTTCTTGTCGTTAAGGAGGGATTTAATGTCCTTCGTTACCCATGGTTTGTTGTTTGGGTAACACTTTACGGTCCTGGTTGGGACAATGGAGTCCACACAGAAATTTATGTAGTCTGTTATGCACTCATTGAGCCCGTCGATGTCCTCTCCGTGCGGCTCACAGAGTGCCTGCCAGTCTGTGGTCTCAAAACAGTCCTGCAGTACCTCATGAGTCCCCTCTGACCATCTCCTCACTGTCCGTGTGGTCACAGGTCGGCTCTTAACAATGGGCACATAACAGGGGCTGAGATGTACCAGGTTGTGGTCAGATCTATCCAGAGGGGGGAGGGGGGAGCAGCTGTATGCATCTTTAACATTGCAGTACAGCAGATCCAGTGTTCGCTCCTCTCTGGTGGGACAGTCCACATACTGAGTAAAGTGTGGTAGTGCCTTCGTCATAGAGACGTGGTTAAAGTCACCTGAAATGGCTATGAAGGCATTCGGGTGTTGGGTTTGGAGACGTGCTATAGATGAATGTATAGCATCACAGGCTGATGTCGGGTTTGCCGAGGGGGGAATATAAACAGCCACCATTATGACGTGCGAGAACTCCCTCGGTAAATAATATGGTCTGAGTCCTACAGCAAGCAGTTCAAAATCGGGGGGCAACAGATTTGTTCCTTGATGGTTATATGACCAGGGTGACACCAGCGGTTATTAATAAGGATGGCGAGACCCCCACCTTTTCTTTTCTCGCTCGCCGCGCTGCACCGGTCAGCACGAACAGTCTGAAAACCATCGATGTTATCCGGGATGTCCTGGTGTAGCCATGTCTCCGTAAAGCACATTAAACTACATTCCCGGTACTCCCGTTGACTCCTGGTTAGTGCTGTAAGTTCATCCATTTTATTCACGAGTGATCTCACGTTGCCCATAACAACGGAGGGGACGCGCGGTTTATATGCTTTTTTCTCCATAATTCGCCGTCGTCTCGCTCTCGCTTTAGCTGTGCGTTGGTTCATTCCTCCTCTGCATCCCTTGTGTGTCCGTCTCCATAATTCTGCCGGGATGTTTGTTGTAATGTCCGCTATGCCGGCCGGCTTCAACGCGATCAGCTGTTCGCGGCTGTATACGAAACGGACATGTTGCTGCGCCGCGGTGAGTGAAAAAAGTATTTTCACAACAAAAAAATAAACCAAAACTCTCTCTACTAGCATGATTCGAGAGGGCACAGCTTCACAAAGTTACTAACTAAAAGTATAAAAACTTAAATTAGGTATGAATAGAGATAATAAAGTAATAGCGACTGTAAACAATGAGCAACTGTAACGGGCTGCATGCTGCTCTCGCGCATGCTCTTACAGTGTATCACAAAAGTGAGTACACCCCTCACATTTCTGCAGATATTTAAGTATATCTTTTCATGGGACAACACTGACAAAATGACACTTTGACACAATGAAAAGTAGTCTGTGTGCAGCTTATATTACAGTGTAAATTTATTCTTCCCTCAAAATAACTCAATATACAGCCATTAATGTCTAAACCACCGGCAACAAAAGTGAGTACACCCCTAAGAGACTACACCCCTAAATGTCCAAATTGAGCACTGCTTGTCATTTTCCCTCCAAAATGTCATGTGACTCGTTAGTGTTACTAGGTCTCAGGTGTGCATAGGGAGCAGGTGTGTTCAATTTAGTAGTACAGCTCTCACACTCTCTCATACTGGTCACTGAAAGTTCCAACATGGCACCTCATGGCAAAGAACTCTCTGAGGATCTTAAAAGACGAATTGTTGCGCTACATGAAGATGGCCAAGGCTACAAGAAGATTGCCAACACCCTGAAACTGAGCTGCAGCACAGTGGCCAAGATTATCCAGCGTTTTAAAAGAGCAGGGTCTACTCAGAACAGACCTCGCGTTGGTCGTCCAAAGAAGCTGAGTGCACGTGCTCAGCGTCACATCCAACTGCTGTCTTTGAAAGATAGGCGCAGGAGTGCTGTCAGCATTGCTGCAGAGATTTAAAAGGTGGGGGGTCAGCCTGTCAGTGCTCAGACCATACGCTGCACACTACATCAAATTGGTCTGCATGGCTGTCACCCCAGAAGGAAGCCTCTTCTGAAGTCTCTACACAAGAAAGCCCGCAAACAGTTTGCTGAAGACATGTCAACAAAGGACATGGATTACTGGAACCATGTCCTATGGTCTGATGAGACCAAGATTAATTTGTTTGGATCAGATGGTCTCAAGCATGTGTGGCGGAAATCAGGTGAGGAGTACAAAGATAAGTGTGTCATGCCTACAGTCAAGCATGGTGGTGGGAATGCCATGGTCTGGGGCTGCATGAGTGCAGCAGGTGTTGGGGAGTTACATTTCATTGAGGGACACATGAACTCCAATATGTACTGTGAAATACTGAAGCAGAGCATGATCCCCTCCCTCCGGAAACTGGGTCGCAGGGCAGTGTTCCAGCATGATAATGACCCCAAACACACCTCTAAGACGACCACTGCTTTATTGAAGAGGCTGAGGGTAAAGGTGATGGACTGGCCAAGCATGTCTCCAGACCTAAACCAAATAGAACATCTTTGGGGCATCCTCAAGCGAAAGGTGGAGGAGCGCAAAGTCTCGAATATCCGCCAGCTCCGTGATGTCGTCATGGAGGAGTGGAAAAGCATTCCAGTGGCAACCTGTGAAGCTCTGGTAAACTCCATGCCCAGGAGAGTTAAGGCAGTTCTGGGAAATAATGGTGGCCACACAAAATATTGACACTTCAGGAACTTTCACTAAGGGGTGTACTCACTTTTGTTGCCGGTGGTTTAGACATTAATGGCTGTATATTGAGTTATTTTGAGGGAAGAATAAATTGACACTGTTATATAAGCTGCACACAGACTACTTTTCATTGTGTCAAAGTGTCATTTTGTCAGTGTTGTCCCATGAAAAGATATACTTAAATATCTGCAGAAATGTGAGGGGTGTACTCACTTTTGTGATACACTGTAGCTCAATAAGAAATTATGTGTTTTGTTGTGGAAGTAAAGTTGAATTTACTTTATAAAATGACAAAGTTTAATTTATGTGATTGGTTTTTGTACAGTATAGTATGATTTCCTGTCACTGTGGGCTGCAGAGCACAGTAGTAGAGAGCAGAATCTGATACTGCAGCAGAGGAGATCTTCAGATCCACTTGATCTTTAGCTTCATTTATCTTTACAGATATTCCTAGAACTGGAGGATCAGCTTTTTTTTCATAATTACCCTCACTAACCAGAATAATGAACTCTGGTCTAAGTGTGGAGAACTGTCGATACCACAACAGGTTATTTGTACCAAATCCTTTGTAATTGCAGGATAAAGTAACAGAGTCTCTCTCCAAGACTGTTTTAGTGGTTGTAACTGAATTAATTTCCTGTGCGTTGTTATAACCTGTGTACAGATAAAGAACAATGTTTATTTAATTTATCTATTATAAAGATATGAGTGTAAGAAAAAAACTGATTCTCAGTGTTATGTGATGTTATTTCTCACCTAAAACAATGGAAAGAAGACACATAAATCCAGACAATGCCATGACTGAACTGCAGAATAATGTAGCTCAACACCTGCTATCATATCTTATACATAATTAAACCATTTCCTCTCTTTAACTTCCTTTTCCAGCAGTACAGCCCTGTTACAAAGTTTAGTAACATGTAGATGGAGCCTGCCATCATGTGCACACTTACACTCACTACATCTGTGTGGAACAAAACCTACTATCTATTTGTATAACTGATTATTCATGCAAATATTATATGTAATCTGTTTATTCTTACAGAACTGCTGTCTTTTTATATTTAATATAGATGTTAACTTAAACTCTTGATTCATGTCTTATTATGTATTTAATGTATAGCTCTACTGACACATACTGTATGTCAGTACATTTGGTTTATAATTTTGAAGTGAAGTATTTATCATAGTAAGCAATAAGCCAGAAGACACTCGCAAAAAGTGCACTAAAAGACACTTGAAAAATTTGCACAAGCATTTAGAAGAAAAAAGAAGTCTTGCCATATAATCCCAACAGCACTGTACTTACTATAAAATATGTAGAATGTTGGCAAATAGTACTTTGCAATACATGCTATTAAAGAAAACTTGTATTAAGCTGTGTGCTGGAACATATATACGCATCTGCAAAAACAACCCATGGTGGCACAGTGAGCACTGTCACATCACAGCAAGAAGGTCCTGGGTTTGATTCCCAGGTAAAGCGGTCCGGGTCCTTTCTGTGTGGAATTTACATGATCTCCTTTGTTTTACTCTGGAGGCTCTGGTTTTCAGTCAGGTTAATTGAAGCTACAAAAATTGCTCTAGGTTTGTGTGTGTCTGTTTGCATCGAACTGGCAACCTGTCCATGATGTTTCCTACCTTTAGCCTGGTGAATTGTACTAACCGCAACCCTGAATAGAATAAAGTGGTTGGAAAACAGACAAAAATGAATGAATGAAAAATAACCTAAATCTGGACATTCTGACAAGACAACAACCCTAAACAAAATGCCAAATAACTGAAAAAAGAAAGTGAAGGTGCTTGCATGGCCTGACTTGCATCCTAATGATAAAGGATTTTGAAATAGCTCGTCCTTCAGAGGCATTCTTATAGTTTCCAGTAGTCAAAGACAGCTTACCAAGATTAATGAGCCAAATCTACACCATAATGCTGCAATGCTGTGTACATCCTTAATCTGTAATGTCCAATAATATGTTAATATTATTAATTTGTAGTATTGGAAAACTTTTTTACTTCATCATTTGTTATTAAAATAAAAAAAATGTTCAGAGGAGATCAGGGCTCTGTACTAGCCACTGGAGTTTCTTCACAGCAAACTAATGAAATGGTGTTTTTATGGAGCTTACTTGCTCATTTCATTGAGTTAATAAAAAGTCCAACACTTGCCTGCAGAACGTATCCTACATAGATGGTTTGCTGCAGGATGCTTGTCAGCCTTATTTAGATTATTCTGATCGGATTTCTGGCCAGTAACCTGATTATTCAAATCATGTATTTGGGTAATTGACTTGCTATGGGATTTATATGTTTGTGCATGTGCAGCTGAAGAGGTGATTTATTGGAAAATAAACACTTCTATAGTTATGGAGGTAAAACCAGATGGAGAGGTTGACACTTACCAGAAAAATAGTCCTGGCAACAAAGCTGATATTTGGACAAACATTAATTGAATTTATGCTTGACGAAATGAAAACTAACCTCGTTTTCTGTTTTTTAATGGCTGGGTTGATTATATTTGCATTATAAAATGTTCTCTGAATAAACACACAGTACATAATGTAACGCTTTATGGGCTATGACAGACAAGGGGGTGGACACACGCAGAGATGTTGAATCAAAAAATATTTAATAATAATAATGACACAAGAAAGGATAACAGACGGGTTTAAACACAGACAGGTCATAACAAGACATGACCAGATACAAACACGTAACCTATGCTAAGCTAATGCTAACCTCTAAGCTAAATGATAATCTAAACATACATGAACTAAGCTAAAGCTAAATATGAAACATTAACCTAGACCCTAAGCTAAGCTAAACAAGAACTAGATGGGACTAGACATGGCTAAACAGAACTAAACAGACCTAAACAGCACTAAAGCTAACAGACAAAGGCTAAACAAGCTAAACAGAACTAAACAGGGCTAAGGCTAATAGATAAAGGCTAAACATACTAAAAAGAGCTAAACAGGCAAACCAGACAGGAGCATGGACTGACCAGACAGGATTAAATCTAAGTAAATACAGTGGGGCCAAAAAGTATTTAGTCAGTCACTGATTGTGCAAGTTCTCCTACTTAGAAAGATGAGAGAGGTCTGTAATTTTCATCATAGGTACACTTCAACTATGAGAGACAAAATGAGAAAAAAAATCCAGGAAATCACATTGTAGGATTTTTAAAGAATTTATTTGTAAATTATGGTGGAAAATAAGTATTTGGTCAATAACAAACAAGCAAGATTTCTGGCTCTCACAGACCTGTAACTTCTTCTTTAAGAAGCTCCTCTGTCCTCCAGTCATTACCTGTATTAATGGCACCTGTTTGACCTCGTTATCTGTATAAAAGACACCTGTCCACTGCCTCAAACAGTCAGACTCCAAACTCAACCATGGCCAAGACCAAAGAGCTGTTGAAGGACACCAGGAAGAAAATTGTAGACCTGCACCAGGCTGGGAAGAGTGAATCTACAATAGGCAAGCAGGTTGGTGTGAATAAATCAACTGTGGGAGCAATTGTAAGAAAATGGAAGACATACAAGACCATTGATAATCTCCTTCGATCTGGGGCCCCACGCAAGATCTCATCCCGTGGGGTCAAAATGATGATGAGAACGGTGAGCAAAAATCCCAGAACTACACGGAGTGACCTGATGAATGACCTGCAGAGAGCTGGGACCAAAGTAACAAAGGCTACCATCAGTAACACACTATGCCGAGAGGGACTCAAATCCTGCAGTGCCAGGCGTGTCCCCCTGCTTAAGCCAGTACATGTCCAGGCCCGTCTGAAGTTTGCCAGAGAGCATGTGGATGATCCAGAAGAGGATTGGGAGAATATCATGTGGTCAGATGAAACCAAAATGGAACTTTTTGGTAAAAACTCAACTCGTCGTGTTTGGAGGAAGAAGAATGCTGAGTTGCATCCCAAGAACACCATACCTACTGTGAAGCATGGGGGTGGAAACATCATGCTTTGGGGCTGATTTTCTGCAAAGGGGACAGGACGACTGATCCGTGTTAAGGGAAGAATGAACGGGGCCATGTATCGTGAGATTTTAAGCCAAAACCTCCTTCCATCAGTGAGAGCATTGAAGAGGGAACGTGGCTGGGTCTTCCAGCATGACAATGATCCCAAACACACCGCTCGGGCAACGAAGGAGTGGCTCCGTAAAAAGCATTTCAAGGTCCTGGAGTGGCCTAGCCAGTCTCCAGACCTCAACCCCATAGAAAATTTGTGGAGGGAGTTGAAAGTCTGTGTTGCCCAGCGACAGCCCCAAAACATCACTGCTCTAGAGGAGATCTGCATGGAGGAATGGGCCAAAATACCAGCTACAGTGTGTGCAAACCTGGTGAAGACTTACAGGAAACGTTTGACCTCTGTCATTGCCAACAAAGGTTATGTTACAAAGTATTGAGTTGAACTTTTGTTATTGACCAAATACTTATTTTCCACCATCATTTACAAATAAATTCTTTAAAAATCCTACAATGTGATTTCCTGGATTTTTTTTTTCTCATTTTGTCTCTCATAGTTGAACTTGCACAATCAGTGGCTGACTAAATACTTTTTGGCCCCACTGTATAAGAACCAAACTGTCAGAACAGAGTCACTACAAAAAAAAATTAGCTAATTCGCAGAAGGGACCAACCAAAAAAGGGGCGTTGGCTGGAGACTGGGAGCTCTCAGAGAGAGGGGTGTGGCACATGGGAGTCCCAGGAGTTTTGAAGTTTAAACTGTGTTAAACAGAGATTATGTAGCATTATTACCACACACACAACTCCAGTGGTACAGCTGGATGAACTGTCACCTTTTCAGGGTACATGACGTCCTTCATTAGTCTGCAGAGCTTCAAAAATGCTCTCTGACACATCCAGAAATGTTCTACCAATGTTAAGCTGCCCACACTGCTGGTTCTGCACACTTCCAGAACCAGGAAGCATGTGAAGTAAATCATTACTGACCCATCACACCCTGTCCAGCACTTTAGCCAAATGGGAAACAAGACGACCAGACTACTGAGAAGCTTCCACATGCCAGTACACTTATGAAAAGCTGAACATCACAATACACAGAATATGTCTTACACTGCAAGCAATAGAGGGTTAAGGATCTTGCTCAGGGGTCCAACAGTGGCACCTTGGTGGTGGAGATTGAACCAGCAACCTTCTAATTACTAGTCCAGTGCCTTAACTGATGAGCGTCCACTGCCATAAAACACAACCATAAAAATTCCAGAATAAACAACTCGGAAGTGACACAATGTTTACACTTTAATCTTGATACTACACTAATCGGGTATGACCACCGTCCTAATGTTGTGTTGGTCCCCCTTTTTGCTGCCAAAACAGCCCTGACCTGTCGAGACATGGACTCCACTATACCCCTGAAGGTGTGCTGTGGTATCTGGCACCAAGATGTTGGCAGCAGATCCTTTAACTCCTGTAAGTTGTGAGGTGGGGCCTCCATGGATCGAACTTGTTTGTCCAGAACATCCCACAGATGCTCGATTTGTCAAATGGGCTCAAATTCTTACGCTTGCTCATTTTTCCTGCTTCTAACACATCAACTTTGAGGATAAAATGTTCACTTGCTGCCTAATATATCCCACCTACTAACAGGTGCCGTGATGAAGAGATAATCAGTGTTATTCACTTCACCTGTCAGTGTTTATACCTAAACACCCCGTGTGTGTGTGTGTGTGTGTGTGTGTGTGTGTGTGGTTAACTGATAAGGTGTAAAAATAACTTTGATCTTCTAACTTCATATAAGTGAGTTTTTGTACAGCATCTCAATAGCTTTGTATCACTGGGCTGCTTCTCTTAGTGCACAGTGATAGAGAGCAGAATCTGTCAGCTTTATATTGCTGATAGTAAATTCAGTAGAACCTGATGATAAATACTGTGGTGCACTGTTGGGACTTTGTTTGTACCAGTAAAACCCAGGGTTGCTGCTGCTTGACTCATATGAACATTGTAGAGTAACAGTTTCTGTTTCTTTAGCAACAATGTCAGAATTTATTGGCCAAATTCTACCTGCAAAACCACCTGTTAAAAGAAAAAAAAAGTTTTTAAATAATACTAAAATTGTAAAGAAATTAAACATATTTTAATAACATGGGTATTGATTAAGATGTTAATGAATTACCTGATGCTACAGTAAGAATCAGTGCTGTGTATCTCCCAATGTGCAGTAAGTTACATAGTGGAGCCATTTCTGATCACAGCTTTGTGAGGACTCTGTATAATAGTGCTGAACTCATCACATGAGGAAACAAGTCTCTAGGAAGTCACACACAGGAAGTGCAGGTGCTGCAGCAACACTGTACACATCATCATCATTTCATGTTATCTATACCTTACCAAAATACTGCTGAAGACTTCTGGCATTTCTGAGCTTTGATGTGAGACAATATTGAAATATTTGTATCTTCTAAAATATATTCTTGATGTTTGGCTTATTACATAAGTTACACTGCAATAAATAATTTAGTGTGTTTTTAACAGGCTTTAAGCAATAGAGATTGTTGCAAAACAGTTTTACATAGATGTGTGTAAAAATCCTAAATAAGCAAACAACATACTAAAGCAATCTTAAAAAGAATCAACTTAATACTTGGGAGCACTCCATTTGGAAACAATAACTGAAATCAATCTCTTCCTCTAATGAATTTCTTACATCTACAGTATATTTTAAAAAGTTATTTAGTTCATTTTTAGTTAAAACTATTTCTTAAATGCGAGCTAGTCATAGCAAACTAAGGGAGCGTCTAAAAAGTGCATGAAGCAGAAAGCTGATTAAAATGCATTAATTGTTGTAATAGTTACACAGTGACATGTACGATTAGTTATGTATGAATTGAATCCTACACAGAAAAAAAAATATTAATGTAAATTTTAATATTATGACACGATGAGATGTTAGAAAACAAAATTATTTTTTCTTAAAATAGTTCTTGTGTGATTTACAAGAGCATGGGAAAAGTACGTCAGACACAAAAGTCAGAACAGGGGACGTGTCGTCACGTTATTACTACTTTTTGCTCTGTCTTCTCAACACTTGCTTAATTTAAACTGAAGCAAATATGAAGCATTTGCTTATGAAGCAAATATACGCATGTCAGCACATGTACACGCTTGTGCGTTTATTTCTGGTTAAACTGATAGAAAATGTTGATGTCGGAAAATTAAAATGCAGCTCATTTTTTAAATTTCTGTTTGTTTGTTATTTGATTTTTGATCTTGAAACGAAAAATTTCAAAAAGTGCCCCATTTTCCCGTTGTTCAGTTTTGGTTTTTGAAGTGAAAAAGGAATGACCAAAGGTACACGGACCCAACAGCTATTTTTAAAAATATCTCTGAATCAATCACAAAAACATGTTTAGCTGTGTAAAGTTATTTCTTTGCTTATTTTTGATTGGCTCATTCTTGGGTGATTTTCTCCGGCGTCTATTAGCAAACATGCAAGTTTTGGCTTGCTAAATTTTTGTAAACAACTTAAAGTGAGACGCATCTCCTCAACAGAAACGTAAAAATACAGATTTATTGACAGGGTGTTGTGTAACGATTTACTAATGAGTCATTAAAAACGTTTATCCTGCAAAAGTGAAGGTTGTGTAGGTTTCCTGATAAAATCCGGGTGGATCCCTTCTTTAATCCCCTGCTCTTTCACTAAATAATGTTGACTTATCAAAATGTCTCTTCAAAATGTATCACAGTGTGCAATTAGAAAGCAAAGGTGGCATTAAATTGGTAAACATGTAAATTCTGTCTAATTACATCGGGTTACAAAGGTACTTTATGAAAACAGCACAAAGCTTTCAAATGCTTCCTAGTCATGACAGTTCATGTTTCAACTCTTTAAAAAGAGGTTATAACCAGTCTATGTACTGATACTGGAGGTTTTGATAGTTTTGTAATGCAAGCACCGACCACACTTACCAGCTCAACCAGACAAGATCAGTCATGCAGATCAAAGTAACACAAATACTCTTGTTCCTGCTGGCTCGTTGGTCTAGGGGTATGATTCTCACTTTGGGTGCGAGAGGTCCCTGGTTCAAATCCTGGACGAGCCCTTGTTTAGTCGAATGCTTCATTGAACTATACCAAGATAAAATATCATGGTAATGTAAATGTTGTAAAATCTCTTGTATAACTAACCGATTAAAGACAGCGTCACAACGTTTGTATTGTACAGTTTGGGTGGATAAACATGATACATAACGTAAACAGTGTGCAGCATAAAGTCAGTGGGACTGCACACAGCTCCTGTCAAATGCTTCCAAGTCTTTTAATCTGACAAAGCGAGTCTTTAATGACACCTCATGCTTAAACTGTTAGAAATGCTTTAATGAAGCTCTGCACTGAAATTTGTTTAGTCATGAATAAACTTCCAACATGGTTTTGATGCTAAGCATAGGAGGTCAAAGAAATCCTGGCAATTGTCCTGGTTGGCTCGTTGGTCTAGGGGTATGATTCTCACTTAGGGTGTGAGAGGTCCCGGATTCAAATCCCGGACGAGCCCTTGTTTAACCACGTTTAATTTATCAACTGCCTCTTCAGGTTCTAATCCCAGTGTGCAAATGGAAATGAAACGGTTTTCGAGAGGTGTCTTGTTAAAATCCAAGATTTTACAGTTAACTAATTGAAACCAGTTATTATTATTTCCAGCCTTAAAATATGTTTCATGTTTTCACTCTTTAAATAGTTTCAATCATTCTATGCCTTGAGTTTTGTCATGAAAGCACTGAATTCACTTCCTAGCTCAACCAGAAAACAGTTTTAACGGTCAGTCACGCAGCGTTGGTCTAGGCGTATGATTCTCGCTTTGGGTGAGAGGTGGCAGAAGTACACAAGTTCCTTACCTAAGTAAAAGTACTAGTAATCTGGTAGAATAATTACTCAAGTAAAGTTGAAGTATGCATAACATTTTTTACTCAAGTAGAATTATAAAAGTACATCACCGTAAATGTACTTCAAGTAAAAAAGTAAAAGTAATTTAAGAAAATTCATTTCATATTCAGTTTAGTGAACAGGATATCTTTTTTTAAGTTGGAGGTACACAAGCACCATCACACAAAAGCAGCTTAGATTTTACACTTAAGTCCACTCAGTCAAACAACATCTAAGAAGAGACCCAGAATGTCTTATTTAGTTCAGAAGTAGTTGGTTCTCAAAGTTCTGTGAATCCAAGCATGCTCTTAAAATAAATAAATAAATAAATAAAATTACTTTAATTTAAAATAAATTTAATGTAAAATAAAGTTACTTGGATATACTAATAAACTATATTAGTGGTGGATAGCCACACGGCCTGACCGGGAGCATAGGTAGGGCCAGGTCTCCAATGGCGGTCCGCCGACCGGGTTGATCCCATGCATGCGGAACACCAGATTAATTAATAGCTCGGCCGTTTGGAAGGCTGTAGGGAGCTTGGGCAGGGCCGCAAAGTGCACAGCCTTGGAGAACTGGTCCACCATGGATAGGATCACCGTATTCCCGTTTGATTCAGGTAGAGCGGTGACGAAATCTAACGCTATGTGGGACCATGGGCAACCCGGGGCTGGAAGTGGGTGTAGTAGCCCTGCAGGTTGTGCAGGCGGCCACGAACTCCTTAACATCAGCCTCCATGGATGGCCACCAAAAGTGTCTTTTTAAAAGCGACAGTGTGCGGCCACTTCCGGGATGGCAGGCAATGCGGGATCCATGGGCCCATTGCAGGGCGGGGGAGCGAGCTGTGGCTGGGACGAAAAGGTGGGTTTGGGGTCCTGTCCTGGGATCTGGCTCCTGTACATGCACCTCGGTGACAATCCTGTGAATGTCCCACGTGAGTAGTCCAATGACCCGGCTGGGCGGAAGAATGGTTCCAGGGCAGGCTGGAGCTTCCTCTGTGAAAAAACTAACGAGAGGGCGTGCGGCATGACATTACGTGACCTGGGCCAGTAGGTCATCATAAAGTCAAACCGGCCAAAGAAAAGCACCCATCTAGCCTGCCGAGAGTTCAGCCTCTTTGCCGCCTGGACGTAAGACAGATTCTTATGATCCATCCAGACGACAAAGGGCTGAGCGGCCCCCTCCAGCCAGTGCCTCCACTCCTCCAAGGCCAGTTTCACAGCCAGCAGCTTGCGGTCGCCGACGTCGTAGTTGGCCTCGGCTGGGGATAGGCGAAAGGAGAAGAAGGCACAGGGGTGCAAACGGTTATTGGGCCCCGCCCGCTGGGATAGGACTGCCCCCACCCCAGTTTCAGACGCATCGACCTCCACGATAAACTGCCTGTCGGGGTCCTGTTGAATGAGGATGGGGCGGATGTAAACAGTGCCTTGAGCCGGGAGAAGGCTTCTTCAGCCTCCGGGGGCCAGGTAAATGGGATCTTGGTGGAGGTAAGGCGAGTGATGGGTGCCGTGACCTGGCTGTAATTGCGGATGAACCGCCTGTAGAAGTTGGCGAACCCTAGGAAGCGTTGGTGCTCCTTACGCGAGGTGGGAGTAGGCCACTCGGTCACCGCACAAATCTTGTGGGGGTCGGCCCTGACCCGGCCGCTCTCGAGAATCACTCCCTGGAATTCTACAGAGTCTACGCGAAACTCACACTTTTCCGACCTTCACGAAAAGCAAAGGAGCTGCAAGAGGACCTGGCGGACATGTGCTCTGTGTTCCTCCTGAGACATGGAAAATATGAGAATGTCATCTATGTATACAAACACAAATAGGTTAAGGAAGTCCCTGAGCACGTTGTTCACCAGTGCCTAAAACACCCCAGGGGCATTGCACAACCCAAATGACATCACAAGGTACTTGAAGTGCCCCAATGGGGTGTTGAATGCTGTCTTCCATTCATCACCCTTCCGGATCCACACCAGATGATATGCATTGTGTAGATCGAGCTTGGTGAACACTGTGGCCCCCTGCAGGGGTTCAAAAGCTGAGGATATCAGGGGCAGGGGGTAACGGTTCTTAATGGTGATTTGATTTAGAACCCTATAATCAATACATGGCTGCAGGGTCTTGTCCTTTTCCTCCACAAAGAAGGAGGCACGAGAAAGGTTGTACAGCCGGCTGGTAGGCAGTGGGGCGCCTGGCAGCGGATCAATAGCGCAATCATAGGGTCGGTGAGGGGGTAGGGACTGGGCATGGTCTCTCCGTAAAACCTCACGGAGGTAATAGTACTCCTAGGGCACGTTGAAGAGGTCAGTAGTTTCTGCAGGAGGAGTCGTGCAAGCTTTGTCCCCAGGCTGTGGAATGGCTGAGACCAGACAGTTGGCATGGCAGAAATCGCTCCAAACCACCACTCGTCCTAGGGTCCAGTCGATATGGGAAATGTGGCACGCCAACCAAAGGTAGCCCAGGACTATGGGGGTCTGGGGGGCCTTGATTACAGCGAATAAGAGCGTCTCCTGGTGGTTCCCCGAGAGGACAAGGGTCAAAGGCGTGGTGCGGTAGGTAACCCGGGCAATGATTTGTCCATCCAGGGCACACACGGTGACTGGGGGATCCAGGGGTTCTAGGGTGCACCCTGCCTGGGCCGCCAGCCCCTCGTCGAGCAGGTTGTTTTCAGCACCCGAGTCCACGAGGGCCTGGAGAGGAACCGAACAACCATGCCACAGCGCTGGCCGCAAAGGTGGTTGTCCAGGCGGATCGCCAGGGAGCGAACAGGGAGTAAAGGTCTGGACTATCCTCCCTTACCGCCAACTCGTCCCTCATGGAATCGATAAGGCCCCTCTGGAAAGCC
Organism: Trichomycterus rosablanca; assembly: GCF_030014385.1. Lineage (NCBI taxonomy): Eukaryota > Metazoa > Chordata > Actinopteri > Siluriformes > Trichomycteridae > Trichomycterus > Trichomycterus rosablanca. The sequence goes on from NC_085991.1 coordinate 12,933,174, forward strand.
TCCTGAAGAGCCTCCTCATTCCACCCAAAGTCGGCAGCCAAAATCCAAAACTCAATTGAGTATTCTGCTACGGACCGGGAACCCTAACGCAGGGAGAACAGACGAGCGGAGGCGCTCCCTGAATGGTCCAGGTGGTCAAACACAGTTTTGAAATGGGCAGGGAAGTCAGAGAACGACCCCGCCCGAGGGTCCACCTGGGATTGAACTGCCTCGGCCCAGGAGAGGGCTCTGCCCCTCGGGTGACCAATGATGAAAGCCACCTTACTGGCATTAGTAGCGAACGTGGTGGGGCGCTGATGGAAAATGGACTGGCACTGGAACAGGAAGCCTTGGCACCTATCCAGGTCCCGATGAAAAGGTTCGGGATTGGGGATGGGTGTCTCCAGAGGGACCTCTGGGTTCGCAGAGGGTCAGCGGAAGGAACAGGGTTAGGAGGGCTTAAACATACCACCTGTTGGGTCAGGTCCGCAAGCCGCTGAGTGAATGTCTCCAACATCTGGTTGTGGCGACTCAGGACCATCCCCACAGTAGGGTCCTCGCCTGTTTGTGCATCCGAGCGTTCCATATTGGCCAGATTGTACTTTTACGAAGGCTACAAGAGAACCCGAGCAAAGGGGAACCCCAAAATGGGTGCACAAAAATGGTCAGGACCACAAGTAGGGGATGGGTCTTCATTGGAAATAACAAAAACAAAGGAAAAATAATAAATGAACCAATCAACAGAGAACACTGGGGAAGCAGCTGGGGCTGGAGGTAGAAGGTGCAGGGGGTCTGAGATGTGGGCTGAGGAGCGGTGGTGTTCGTCCAGGTGTGAGGGAAGGCGTCCCAAGCAGTCCGGGGTCCAGAAAGACGAAAAGGCAGGTAGGGGTGGAACAGGGTACAAGGAGCGAAGGAGCCAAGTCCAGGAGACGACAGACATGCAGGGAAGCCAGGTGGTATGGGAATCGCTGGGCTGCAGACAGCAGGAAAAAACAACAGAGTTTAAGAGCTTGAACTGCTACAAGATAATGAACTCGCAAAATAATGTGTTGTTCAGGAGTCAGACGTCACGGTACCGCGGTGGCAAGCAGACAATCTGGCGACGAGCTGTGAAAAAGCCGGCGTTTAAATGCAGTGGTTGATGAGGTGGAAAATGAGGCACAGGTGAGTAAGGTCCGCCCTCCAGCGATCCATTGATTGGCTTCCACTGCGTTCTCCGGGAACAGTACCGCTCCAAGCCGCTGGGGGGAGAAGGGAGCCAGACAGACAAAAACACACGCAAACTCTAACTACAACAAAACTGACAGTCGGACCTAAACGTGAAAGAAACAGAGAAAATAAAAGTGGAGGAGAAACGGAACTAACAGCAAAAACAGGTGGGGAGTACAGATGAAATTAACAGCCGAGGAAAACAAAAATAAACAGGTAAGAGCGGGGCGAGTGAAGCGCGGATTCTAACAAGCTGCCCTTTTTCCATGGCAATCAACAGCTTAGAAATTTTGGCCACTTGCACTGTGGATTCTGGAAGGTGGTAATATTCTCTGTGAATCCTGATATCATGACTCATGAAGTCAGCCAGCTGGTCAAGTTCATTGTTCTTTAAATTCAGGACCTGTGAAACTGTAGCCACTTGTTTCCTCAGTTGAGTTGATCTAAGGTGTTCAGGATTTTATGCACCACAGTCACCAGCAAAATGTCGAAGGCAGTCTTGTCCCCTATAATGACTTGAGCATTTGGGAATCCCAAAAAGGAAAATATTTTCTCTAGGAACATGACACTCCTGTCATTTTTCAGCAATTATTGTGAGTGCTTGCACCATATCTGGGGTAAGGAGAACAGCGACCCTGCGTCCTCGTTTGTCCTTCAACTCAACTCTGCTAAAATGCTGGCAGAGATTCTTTTCCAATTTCGTAAGCCCCTGAGCAACATCATCATAGACTTTTGCTTGATCACGGCTTAAAAAATTCGCAAGCGTCATTTTGGACACCTCTCCAGCACGCCTTCTGTTGAATAAGATCACCAGTGTTAACGTGATCTTGGCTAGCTCGGCATATGCACCTGGTGATGGAATCTTCCTGAATTCACTGATTGCATGTTGTGCCTCGTACTCAAGGTGTTTGTGCAATTTCTGCACATCCTTGGTCAGAGGAATTGTTGAGGGTTTATTGAATTTGCTTTCCTGCAAAGTTGTCAGGGCACGGGCAGAAACGTTTTCAGACCATTTTGATTCAAGAAGCTTCTCAAATGCTTTGGCCGATTTCTTCAGCTCATCATCATCTGACATCAGTGCTCTGCAGTGAACTATATCACAGACTTTGTGCAAGGAGTACCCAAGTTTAGTGCAAGGCTTGGTGAACTATAGGTGTTCCTCTCCTGATTATATCCTGCTGTTTCCTTAACACACAAGATCAACTTATCAAAATTGGCTGGTTTAATTGCTTCTTCCAAGTTATGAATAGATGCTTTGTTGCGAAGGGTCACAGAGTTTTTGTCTGACATATTCATGTTTAGTAGTATCATGGCCATGTTTGCTAAACAGGGCCAACTGTAAAATGCAGTAGTCATTTCTCACACTTGCTGTGACCTCATCCTGATTCATGTTTCTCAACATTCTCCAAACTCCCTCTGATATGTTCTGCACCAATGAAGAGCATGCTGCACCTAATCCAAGGATTCACATCTTGCCATGAGGTTCTTCATCTGAGTCAGGCCTGCGATGACATCTCCTTGCGTGCCTCCATAGTTCCTTCCTGTCAAACATGCCACTACAATATATGCAGAATTCATATTTAGTTGAATCACCCTTGGTTCGGGACTTCTGTTTCACTTTTAAATATCCCAATCCCTGCGATATTATATCACTATTATGTTGAAAATTGCCCTTGTTTCTAAGCTTTTCCAGCATTATTTTTTGTTTTTTTTTACCTTTGGGAAGGGAAAGGAAATGCCGAGCAAGTTTGGACTGTGGCTTTTTGCAGACAAAACAGTATTTCTTGTTGCTTGCATGACCTTGTGCTGCTTTTAATTCTGCACATGCTGCCTGGCAATGCATCTTTTCAGGAATGTTGTTTAAGGAGCAATTAACCCCTTAATGCCTGAATTTATTTACAATTATATGAAAAAAAAATAGTTATTTGTGTTTTTGCTTTTAAGCTGAGGCTACATTAAGTGGAGATTGTTAATTTGTCTATAGCACGTAAAATAGATATAAATTTAGGTATGTTGCAAATTAGCGACAACAGGCATAAATGGTAAACAGGCATAAAATAGTAAAATGGTAAAAAACAGTAATAAAACATTTTCCTATCTTAGGTATTTAGACTTTATTGATGTGGAGAGTGAAGTGTCTTTGAACTGTCTTTGAACTATCTTTGAACTGAACTTGAACTGTCATGGAACTGTCTTTGAACTTAACTTAAACTATCTTTGAACTGAACTTGAACTGTCTTTGAACTGTCTTGGAACTGAACTTGAACTGTCTTGAAACTGAAATTGAACTGTCTTTGAACTGTCTTGGAACTGAACTTGAACTATCTTGGAACTGAACTTGAACTGTCTTTGAACTGTCTTGGAACTGAACTTGAACTGTCTTTGAACTGTCTTGGAACTGAACTTGAACTGTCTTGGAACTGAACTGAACTTGAACTGTCTTTGAACTGTCTTGGAACTGAACTTGAACTGTCTTTGAACTGAACTTAACTTGAACTACCTTTGCAAGAAACAGTCTTACTCATGGAATTCACGAAAGCAGTTTTTGTTTTTATTGAGGCACAGGTGAACATTACACTTTAAACATTTAAAAACAGTGTGGCCCTTACAATTTGGGAGTTTGCAGCGTTGCCGCTCACTTTTAACCACTGGCCAGTGACCCACAGCATCTGTACTGACTTCCTGTGTTGGAATAGCCCTAGCTGGACCTCGACGTTTCTTCTTTTCAAACTCCCTTTCAACATCCGATGAAGGTCGCCCCCTCTTCTTCTTTGACAGATCTTTGCCTTGCATGCACAGTGCCTGTGCAATAGATGTTCTGAAATCAAGCAAATTCCTTTTGCTTACTTCTTGGAACACCCAGTGACTCACTATCACGTCGATACAACAACCAGCTGTTGACAATGACCATATCCACAAAGTGAAAAAAGAACCTATGCTAGTACTTTTTTGACTTTATGTGGATGCGGTAATATGCAATCAGTGCATCAAGAGCATCAACGCCACCCATGAACCTTTTTTACAGGCTGATGATGCTTGGGAATTCCACAGACACTTTCTGTTTCAACTTTCTATCCCATCTTTCTATGTCAGAAACAGGCTGGGCACTGGCAAAAGTGCTGGCAACGATCACCCCTCTGTTGTCAAACCATTTGACTGCTCTTATTTCCACATTGTCTACAACAACTTGTTGCTCTTCAAATGTCCCTCTTCCCTTCTTCATTTCTGTGTCTGCACTGAAACTGCACCCTTGCAGGCAACTTTGCTGCACAGTCCCAAGGGCTGGTATCCCATTTTTTTGCAAGAGCAACAAACAAATCCAAGGAGGAAAAACCAGTTGTCAAAGTACAGCAAGTGATTGACAGCACCATGAATAACTTGTGCAAGCTTTAGCACAATGTTTTCACTTGCCCCAATGTCTCATCCCAACCCTGAGGTCTACAATCATCGCTTACCCTGTGTGGTCCAGAATATGCGACCCAGGGTTTGGGCGTCCATTTAAGACAAATTCTCCTGATTCATTCCAGGAAAACACATCTTCTGACTTAGACATTTGATCTAAAACATACTGAACATTCCACTGCTTGGTGAAGGTACATTTCTAAGATCATCACTTATTACAGAATTTTTGTCATCAGTCTGATCAATAACATTTGTTTCATTATTAACATTATCCATGGGTGGTAATGACAATGTTAAAGTGTTGGTCTCCATATCACTATGTTTAGCAATAGTTAAATATCTCTGTAAGACAGCGGTATAAAGCTTGGCCTTCTCATGGGAATCCTGATCACTCCTGGCCAAAATATTTCTACAATTTTCTACAATTTGTCTGATAGTCCCTCGGTTGTTGTCGTTCTTTAACTAATCCAACTGGTGCTGCAGTACCAAAAACAATTTTTCAGCAAACTCCATCTCTTCAGTTTATTTGGCTGTTATCAAACTTGTTACAACCCCAAATTAGAAAAAGTTGGGACAGCATGAAAAATGCAAATAATAAAAAAAACATTTACTTTGACATTTATTTGATTGCAGACAGAATAAACCTGAGATATTTCATGTTTTGTCTGGTCAACTTCATTTCATTTATTAATAAACATCCATTCCTGCATTTCAGGCCTGCAACACATTCCAAAAAAAGTTGGGACAGTAAAGCATTTACCACTTTGTAATGTTGCCATTCCTTTTTACCACACTTGTTGATGTTTTGGCACCAAGGAGACCAAGTGATTTAGTGTTTCAGCTTTTATTTTGTCCCATTTTTCCTGCAAACACCTCTTAAGATGTACAACAGTACGGGCTCGTCGTTGTTGCATTTCTCGCTTCAAAATTCTCCACACATTCTCTGTTGGGGACAGGTCGGGACTGCAGGCAGGCCAGTCCAGTACCCGTACCCTCTTCTTTCACAGCCTTGCCTTTGTAATGTGTGCAGCATGTGGTTTTGCATTGTCTTGTTGAAAAATGCATGGACGTCCCTGGAAAAGATGACGTCTTGAAGGCAGCACATGTTGCTCCAACATCTCAATGTACTTTTCTGCATTAATGCTGCCATCACAGAAGTGTAAATGACCTTTGCCAAGGGCACTGACACACCCCATACCATGACAGAATTTGGAGTTGTTGCTGATAACAGTCTTGATGCTGCTTTTCATCTTTGGTCTGGAGCACACAGCGTCCATTTTTTCCAAAAAAGACCTGGAATGCTGATTCATCTGACCACAATACATGTTTTCACTGTGTGATGGTCCATCCTTGATGGCTTAGAGCCCCAAGAAGTCGACGCAGCTTCTGGACATGGTTAACATAAGGCTTCTTTTTTGCACAGTAAAGTATTAAGTGGCATTTGTGCATGTAACTCTGTATTGTAGTGCTTGACAAAGGTTTGCCAAAGTAATCCCTCACCCATGTGGTTATATCAGCTATTGTTGAGTGGTGGTTCTTGATGCAGTGCCGTCTGAGGGATCAAAGATCACAGGTGTTCAGCTTAAGCTTGCGCCCTTGGCCTTTACGCACTAAAATTCCTCCTGATTCCTTGAATGGTTTAATGATATTATGCACTGTAGAGGGAGAAATATGCAAATCCCTTCCAATCTTCCTCAGAGGTACAATGTTTTTAAACATTTCAATAATTTTCTCACATATCTGTTGATAAACTGGAGATCCTCTGATCATCTTTGCTCATCAAAGATTCAGCCTTTCCTGGATGCTGCTTTTGTACCAAACCATGGTACAATCACCTGTTGACATCACCTGTTTGGAATCACATCATTATTTAGTTTTTTCACCTCATTACTAGCCCTAAATTGCCCCTGTCCCAACTTTTTTGGAATGTGTTGCAGGCCTAAAATGCAGGAATGGAGGTATATTAACAAATGAAATAAAGTTGAGCAGACAAAACATGAAATATTTCAGGTTCAAACTGTCTGTAATTAGATTAAAGTCAAAGTAAATGTAAGGAACACTGCATTTTTATTTTATTAGCATTTTCCATATTGTCATGTTTTTATGTACAATTTCGATTGTCTAAACTTTTTTTATTTGGTTTGTATTATTTTAATCCTAGGAAAACCAGCAGGTATGCCTAATTCAAATAAATAAATGTTAAAAAAAGAGGTTAAAGAGAGTAATTTGACAGTGGCTTTGGTCTGTGTCTGTGTGTGTGTTTGTGGTTAACTGATAACAAGTAAAAAGAAAAATAAACTTTGATCTTCTGAGCTTTGAGGAACTTTATATGTGTGAGTTTTTGTACAGCATCTCAATAGCTTTGTATCACTGGGTGTCTCTAAGAGCACAGTGATAGAGAGCAGAATCTGTCAGCTGTAGATTCTGAATAGTGAGTTCAGTAGATGTATCATCTGTGCTTGACTGTAATCGAGAGTCAGTAGGTTTGTACTCATCACTACGTAATTTGGCACCTTTATACAGTAAATACTGTGGTGCACTGTTAGGATTTTGTTTGTACCAGTAAAGCAAAATGTTGCTGCTGGACTGATATGAACATTTTAGAGTAACAGTCTCTGTTTCTTTCCTGACAAGGTTGGCATCTATTGGTCCAATTTAATCTGCAAAACCACCTGTTTGAAATGGGAACAGAAAATAATGTCAGCAAACTTAAACAATCTAACCAATAAAGCAATAACTATTATTTATTAATAAATATTTTACTATTACCTGATGCTACAGTAAGAATCAGTGTTAAGTATCTCCCAATGTGCACTAAGTTGCATAGTTGAGCCATTTCTGAACACAACTTTGTGAGCACTCTGTATTAAACTCAGTACACTCAGCACAAGTATCTACGAAGCCACACACAGGAAGTGCAGATGCTACAGCATAACTACACACATCATCTTTTTACAGTATCTATGGTTCATCAAGTCACTGCTGTAGATCAGACACAGCAGCGCTGCTGGAGTTTTTAAATACTGTGTCCACTCACTGTCCACTCTATTAGACACTCCTACCTAGTTGGTCCACCTAGTAGACATAAAGTCAGAGACGATCGCTCATCTATTGCTGCTGTTTGAGATGGTCACCTTGTAGACCTTCATCAGTGGTCACAGGACGCTGCCCACGGGGCACTGTTGGCTGGATTTATTTTTGGTTAGTGGACTATTCTCAGTCCAGCAGTGACAGTGAGGTGTTTAAAAACACTCATACCAGCACAACACACACTAACACACCACCACCATGTCAGTGTCACTGCAGTGCTGAGAATGATCCACCACCCAAATAATGCCTACTCTGTAGTGGTCCTGTGGGGGTCCTGACCATTGAAGAACAGCATGAAAGGGGGCTAACAAAGTATGTAGAGAAACAGATGGACTACAGTCAGTAATTGTAGAACTACAAAGTGCTTCTATATGGTAAGTGGAGCTGATAAAATGGACAGTGAGTGAATGTAGAAACAATGGTTTTAATGTTATGGCTGATCAGTGCATAGTGTATTTTAGCCACTTACTTGAGCTCTGTTTTTAATGAGTTAATTTAAAATGAACTAGTGATTAAAATGAAAAACATGGCTAATAAAGCATCCAAAATGTCAAAACAGCTTGATTCGTCAAGTCATGGACTCCACAAGAAATCTGAAGATGTTCTGTGATATCTGGTACCAGGACACCACTTGCAGGTCCTTTAACTTCTTTATGTTACCATATAGATTGTTCAACAGTGCACCATGGTGCCATCTCTTCCATGGGTCAACAATGCACATCTATGGAGCTAATTTAGTGCCAAAACTTCGCAAATAAACAGAATGTATTCTGTAAATATGATTCGATTTGCAAACACAACACGATCTACAAATAACAAACACGACTATCTAACGCACACAGTGTGATTTACAAATACAAAACGCCACTGTTGCAAATGCATATGTGACTTTCAAATAAATGTACAGCTGTTTTCTAATACACTGCACTTCACAAACAAATAGAACCCGTTTTACAAATACAAAAGCTGCTCCGCAAATGCCGTTTGTGAATCACGTGACTTTTGGCACTGTTCTGGCGCCTTGTGTCATTTAGTGTCAGATTTTCTCACAAATGCATCCCGACTCGTACAAATGCGTCGCACCTGAGCAGTAGGGGGCGCTGTGGTACACTTTTCAGCATTTACTGGAGCGGTCAAGCAAGCCTCCACTTCGAAATGTTCAATCAAATCAGCCCCCACATTGTTTGTGAAGATGTGCGCATACACTGTAAAATCTAATTAGTTGAACAAAAAAAATTAAGCAAAGTAATCTTAAGATTAGTGAGTGAGAAAAGCTTGTTTATTTTAAGTGTGCAGTACTAAATCAAGTAGTACAACTAAAAAAAAATATTAAGTTCATGTAACTTAATAGCCATGCTTAATGTTAACTTTTTTTTATTATTTTGTGTGGACTGCTTGATACAAATGTAACCCTACTTATAATTACTAAATACCTACAACTTACTACTCACTCATTTTTCAAGTTCACTTAAATTAAACAAACTAATTTCCTTGAATGGGTCCTTGTCCTTCCTCTCTCTCTCTCTCTCTCTCTCTCTCTCTCTCTCTCTCTCTCTCTCTCTCTCTCTCTCTCTCTCTATCTCTCTCTCATTTCTTATCTATTGTTAGCTGTTATTACCAAATAAATGCAAAAACCCCACAAAATATATACTTTAAAAGAACACTCACTGGGTTGATTCAGCTGCATAACAACATTTATTAAAAAAATAATAATTGCATCATTGACAGTTCTAGGCTGAACAATAAACGTTTGATATTGTTATTACTTTTGATTCCAATTCTCCAATGTAAAATTTGTGTTTTATTACTCATAAAATAACCTTACAATAATCAATAAAATTACTGTTCTCCATCCTCTTGTCATATTTAATGTATTTTAAAGCTAATTGTAAAATTTCCCATAGTGTGATCTATGTCTGTTAAGCTATTGTAATAACAATATGCATTAAATCTATTATTCAGCCTCAAGTGTTCTGTATTCAAGTATCACTTTCTTGTACAGTCAAGAACAAAACAGCAGCTAAACAACAAACTTGTGATTTGATTTGACTGTAGAACATGACGTGGACAAGGCAAAAATAAAACCACATTTGAGCTAATTCTATGCATGTAACAGTCTCACAATATTAAACAGGTAAACACAGGATAACTACAGGATAACTACAGGACTCCAGTGCATGCAAAATCATTGCATTTTTTATAAAAACTGAAAGTACAACAAACGCTTTTGTGTCCCAAAGCAAGCATCAGTCCAAGGTTTAAACCAACGCAAAGAAAAACATCACTCCTTGGATTTTGTATTTGTACTACATTACAACTATTAAAAGTTAACTATTGACTTCCGGTTTGGCGCTACATGGAGAGGATGTGAGCTCGTGTTTCCCTCCGAGCAAAGTCATCTGTTTTCATTATTTTAAGGCACATTTACCGTTTTTTATTTAATTTAGGTTTTTGTTAACTCTTAGTTATTTATTCTGGTTAAGTTTTTTTTTTTTTTTTGTTACGATGCCTCCAAAACACCGGGACCCTCACAGAGCCTCATCAGGCCTGTAGCTCGGTCCGCGTCCTCACCTGGTAGTGCTGCTGCGGCCCCGGCGGAGGTGAGCGCTGCTTCGGCATTGAACCAGGACATCGCGGCGCTGAAATCTGAACTGGTTCTTGCTGTGAAAGAGGAGCTGCGGTTTGCATTGGATGAGTTTAGATCCAGTCTTCGGTCTGAGTTCCAGGTATTAAAGGCAGACATTTTACGTGATAACGCTGCTTTGAGATCCAAATTTACTGATCTCAGGAAGACGGTTTCAGATGTGGAACAGTCTCTCTCCTCATTTTCAGATGATGTCGTGGGTCTACAATCTAAAGTCAGCTATCTAACTGCGGAGCTCAGTAAGTTGGACACTAAGTGCGATGACTTGGAGTCCAGATCTCGCCGACAGAACATTAGGATCGTTGGGGTCCCGGAATCGCAGCTGATATCCGACTCATACGTGTCTCAGCTTCTGAAAGACGCGTTTAACCTGGACGAATGTCCCGTGATTGACCGAGCTCACCGCTCCCTTGCTCCGACCCCTAAATCCGGCGATCCACCGCGAGCTATTATAGTTAGAATGCATTATTTCAAGGATTGTGCTCACATTCTGAGAAAAGCCAGGGAGCTGCAGCGGATCTCCGTATCGGGCTTGAGTATCTCGGTGTATCCTGATTACACGGCAAAGGTCGCCAGGGCTCGGGCTACCTTTAATGATGTACGGAAACAACTTCGTGCTTTGGACAATGTGAAATATTCCCTTCTCTTTCCAGCTCGTCTACGTATATCTCATGGTGATAAACACCAGATTTTCACATCTGCTGATGAAGCGAAGCGGTTTGTTGCTTCTATTTCAACCTGATTTCGTCCTAATTATTTTCTCAGTGTTTCTATGTACCGAACCATTTTTGATTGAACACTATCTTCTCAGTTGTGAGACGACATTGAGTTATTAGCCTGTTTTGCTGTGTGTTCTGGAACTTTACTCTCATTGTTTAGTGTTAAAAAGCACCCGTTTTGGGGCTGTACCTATCTAGTGATTTTACGCTTTTATTGGAGGCGGGATTTCCTGTTTCAATGTCGTGTTCCATTTACGTCATTTCTTTTTAGGTTGCCTGGATATCTTGCTCCCTAGTTGGGCGTTGATTTAGTTTTAACGCGACCTTTTTATTTAATATTTATTTTCTTTTTTTTATTTAGTTTATTTAATTTTCTATTATTTATTTAAATGTTTTTTTTTTTGTTTTTTTGTAAATATTCAATTTTACATTGCATTTGTTCTTATCATTATTATTTTTAATCTTTAATATTTGTGCCTTTTCCCACATGCATGTGCATATTTCTGGTTCTCTTATGTTTCCACATGTACATGCACATGTTTCTACAATTCTTTTGATGTCTTTGCTCTACAGGGGCTCCATGGTTGATCATGTCCTACTGGGAGTGTTGCTTGTGCGTTCGGGTTGGTGGAAGATGTTGGTTGGGTTGTTGTGGGTGGTTAGGGATTTGTGTGTGTGTATGCATGTGTGTATATGTATGTGTTTTTTTTTTTTTTTTTTTTTTTTTTTTTTTTTTTTCTCCCTTTTCTTCTCCTCCTTCCCCTCCCTCGCCCCTATTTGGTTGGCTGGCAGGCCTTTCAATTACTTTTTTCTTCACCATTGTATAACTAATCTTTATGACTAATTGTAGTTCATACAATCCAGATAGCGGAGCTAATATAAGATTCCTGAGTTGGAACGTCAATGGTCTGAACAACCTGGTTAAGCGTCTAAGGGTTAATGCTCATATGAAACGTTTAAACACTGACATAGCATTTCTACAAGAAACTCATCTCAGAGGGGTGGATCACCTTAAGTTGAAATTTCCCTGGGTTGGTAAAATTTTTCATACAACATTTAATGCTAAATATAGAGGAGTTGTGATGTTGATTAGGAGAGGTATTCAGTTTATTTCTGATCACGTCTTTGCAGATGTGAATGGCAGGTTTTTGATTGTTCGGGGCTCTCTCTGCAACAAACCAGTGCTACTGGTTAATATATATGCCCCCAATTTTGATAACCCCACATTCATGCAGAATCTCTTTGGTTTGATTCCCTCTTTAAATACTCACCTCCTGATAATGGGAGGAGATATGAACTCTACTCTCGATCCGACTGTGGATCACTCAAATCCACGTACATTAAATCCATCTCTAATGTCCCAGGTAATTTCTGAGTTTATAACTGGAAGCTCTTTGATTGATCCTTGGAGGTTTTACAATCCATTAGTTAAGGAGTTTTCTTTTTATTCTCACCCACATCAAACATATTCACGCATAGACTATTTTTTTGTGGACAGCTCTCTCATTTCCAAAGTCACCTCTCCTACCTATCATTCTATAGTTATTTCCGATCATGCTCCTCATACTATAAACATAAAATTCACGGACACTCATTGTTCTCCACCCACTTGGAGATTCAATTCACTACTGCTTTCAAATGACACTTTTAATAAGTTTATTTCCTCTTCTATTGACGATTTCATTGCTATCAATAAGTGTGACTCTGTCTCTTCTTCCCTGCTCTGGGAGTCTCTTAAGGCTTATCTTCGTGGTCAAATAATTTCTTACACAGCACACCTTAACAAATTGCAGCGAGCCAATATACAAAACCTGTTGAATGAAATTGCAGAGCTGGACAGGCTTATTGCGGTTCAGTCATCGGCGTCTTTACTCAAGCAGCGACTTGCGCTACAGACCAGATTCGATCTTCTCACAACGTCCGAGGCAGAAAGACTGTTGTTACACGCGCGTAGTACTTATTACGAACATGGTGACAGGCCATCTAGGCTTCTGGCTCATAAGTTGAAGAGACAAGCCGCGTCTCGGGGGATACCACAAATTATGGACACAAAGGGTGACCTTTGTTCAGACCCTCTGGTTATTAATACAACCTTCGAGTCCTTTTACTCCAACCTTTATACATCTGAGTCCCCGTCTGATGACATTGAAATGTTTTCATTTTTTGAGGGTTTGGTGCTTCCAGCTGTGGATCGGACAGTTGCAGATAATCTTGACTCACCTCTGAGGTTAGAAGAGATTACCCAATCTATTAGATCAATGCAGTCTAGTAAAGCTCCTGGTCCTGACGGCTTTCCTATTGAATTTTATAAGACATTTTTGAATAAGCTTGCTCCTCTTCTTCTAGCTGTTTTTGATGAGTCTTTCTCTTCCTCTGCTCTACCTCCTACTATGACTCAGGCATCTACAGTGTATCACAAAAGTGAGTACACCCCTCACATTTCTGCAAATATTTTATTATATCTTTTCATGGGACAACACCATAGAAATAAAACTTGGATATAACTTAGAGTAGTCAGTGTACAACTTGTATAGCAGTGTAGATTTACTGTCTTCTGAAAATAACTCAACACACAGCCATTAATGTCTAAATGGCTGGCAACATAAGTGAGTACACCCCACAGTGAACATGTCCAAATTGTGCCCAAAGTGTCACTATTTTGTGTGACCACCATTATTATCCAGCACTGCCTTAACCCTCCTGGGCATGGAATTCACCAGAGCTGCACAGGTTGCTACTGGAATCCTCTTCCACTCCTCCATGATGACATCACGGAGCTGGTGGATGTTAGACACCTTGAACTCCTCCACCTTCCACTTGAGGATGCGTCACAGGTGCTCAATTGGGTTTAGTCCATCACCTTTACCTTCAGCTTCCTCAGCAAGGCAGTTGTCATCTTGGAGGTTGTGTTTGGGGTCGTTATCCTGTTGGAAAACTGCCATGAGGCCCAGTTTTCGAAGGGAGGGAATCATGCTCTGTTTCAGAATGTCACAGTACATGTTGGAATTCATGTTTCCCTCAATGAACTGCAGCTCCCCAGTGCCAGCAACACTCATGCAGCCCAAGACCATGATGCTACCACCACCATGCTTGACTGTAGGCAAGATACAGTTGTCTTGGTACTTCTCACCAGGGCGCCGCCACACATGCTGGACACCATCTGAGCCAAACAAGTTGATCTTGGTCTCGTCAGACCACAGGGCATTCCAGTAATCCATGTTCTTGGACTGCTTGTCTTCAGCAAACTGTTTGCTGGCTTTCTTGTGTGTCAGCTTCCTTCTGGGATGACGACCATGCAGACCGAGTTGATGCAGTGTGCGGCGTATGGTCTGAGCACTGACAGGCTGACCTCCCACGTCTTCAACCTCTGCAGCAATGCTGGCAGCACTCATGTGTCTATTTTTTAAAGCCAGCCTCTGGATATGACGCCGAACACGTGGACTCGACTTCTTTGGTCGACCCTGGCGAAGCCTGTTCCGAGTGGAACCTGTCCTGGAAAACCGCTGTATGACCTAGGCCACCATGCTGTAGCTCAGTTTCAGGGTGTTATCAATCTTCTTATAGCCCAGGCCATCTTTGTGGAGAGCAACAATTCTATTTCTCACATCCTCAGAGAGTTCTTTGCCATGAGGTGCCATGTTGAATATCCAGTGGCCAGTATGAGAGAATTGTACCCAAAACACCAAATTTAACAGCCCTGCTCCCCATTTACACCTGGGACCTTGACAAATGACACCAGGGAGGGACAATGACACATTTGGGCACAATTTGGACACAATTTGGACATGTTCACTGTGGGGTGTACTCACTTATGTTGCCAGCTATTTAGACATTAATGGCTGTGTGTTGAGTTATTTTCAGAAGACAGTAAATCTATACTGCTATACAAGCTGTACACTGACTACTCTAAGTTATATCCAAGTTTCATGTCTATAGTGTTGTCCCATGAAAAGATATAATGAAATATTTGCAGAAATGTGAGGGGTGTACTCACTTTTGTGATACACTGTATATCACTGCTTCTGAAGAGGGGCAAGGACCCTAATCTCTGCACTTCATACAGACCTCTCTCTTTGTTAAACGTGGATGTGAAGATTCTGGCTAAAGCTCTGGCACTACGTTTGGAAGATGTACTCCCTAAAATTATCTCCCCTGATCAAAACGGCTTCATCAAGAGACGTCAGCTTTTCTTTAATGTTCGTACACTTTTGAATACCATCTACACTGAGCATTCAAGTTCTGCCCCGGAGGTGGTTATCTCTTTAGATGCAGAAAAGGCTTTTGATCGTGTTGAGTGGCGATATCTCTTTTTTGTCTTGCGTAGATTCGGTTTTGGAGACATTTTCATATCCTGGATAAAACTACTATACACATCTCCTCGAGCCAGTGTGCATACGAATAGTGTACATTCAGATCATTTCTCTTTGTCACGTGGGACCAGACAGGGCTGTCCTTTATCCCCCCTACTGTTTGCACTTGTTGTTGAGCCTTTATCCATTGCCTTGAAATCTCTCCCACTCTTTCGGGGTATTCTTCGCTCAGGCGTTGAGTTGAAGCTGTCACTGTATGCAGATGATCTGTTGCTGTATGTAACTGACCCTGAGAGTAGTCTTCCATCAATATTATCGCTGTTGAAGAAATTTGGTTCATTTTCTGGATATAAATTGAACCTGCAGAAGAGTGAATGCTATCCAGTGAATTATTTAGCTTTGCTGCTTGATCAATCTATTTTGCCTTTTAAATTCACCCCAACTGGTTTCAAATATCTGGGCATTTTTGTGTCTCGCACCTTATCATCTCTTTTCCACTCCAACTTCTCCCCCCTGCTTGAAAAACTTAAATCTGACTTGGAGAGATGGCGGTCTCTTCCTCTATCACTTATTGCTAGGATAAATATAATAAAAATGAATGTGCTGCCCAGATTTCTTTTTTTGTTTCAAACTATTCCCTTGTACTTACCTAAAAAGTTTTTTAAATCATTGGACCAGCTTATATCTACTTTTATATGGGATGGCAAGGTCCCTAGAGTGAGAAATTTGCTTCTACAAAGATTCAAATTTGATGGTGGACTTGCCCTTCCCAACTTTTTGTATTATTTCTGGTCAGCCAATATTCACAAATTGCTTTACTTGCTTCACTTCCCTGAACTACTGTGGTGCAGGCTGGAATCTCTATCTTGCTCTCCATCATCAGTACTCACATTACTTACAGCCCCGATACCACTTAAAATTTCAAAATTTACAAATAACCCACTGCTTCTTTCTTCTCTCCGTATTTGGTGTCAATTTAGGTCCCACTTTAAGTTTACATTGCCCTCTATGAAAATGCCCATTTTAAATAACCACTTATTTCCCCCTGGCTTAAATGACATGGCATTTAAGTTGTGGCACGAGAGAGGCATTGACTCTTTTCAGGACCTTTTCAAGGATGGAATATTATGCAGTTTCACTCAGTTATCTGCAGATTTTAATTGACCTGCCTCTCATTTGTTTCGATACTTCCAGATCAGGCATTGCATCTCCTCTTCATTTTTGGATCATGCTCATTTTCCCTCAGGCCAATCATGGGATAATCTTTTAAACTTGAACCCCTCTCAAATGTCACTCATATCCAAGATATACTCACATCTGATGGATTTGAATACATATTCCGTTGACAAGATAAAACATGCATGGGAGGAGGAATTGGGCCCTGATTTACCTGAACAGTGGTGGGAAGAGGCAATCAAGAGGGTGCGCTTTAGCTCACCCTCTGCCAGACTTCAGTTAATTCAATTTAAAGTGCTATACAGAGTTCACCGCTCGAAGTCTCAGCTATCAAAATTTTACCCTGGGACAGTTAGTGATCAGTGTGATAGATGTTCGATGTCACCTTGCAATTTAAGCCATATGTTTTTTTTTTGCCCAAGGATTTATAAATTTTGGTTTGATTACTTTGCAATTATGTCAAAAATTATTGGTGTTACCTTCCAAATCTGTCCTTTCATTGCAATATTTGGTCTGTTTTTAGGACCTCAATCACTTTCGCAGGCCCAGTCAGATGTTATAGCTTTTACATCCTTATTGGCAAGGCGTCGTATCCTTTTGCTCTGGAAATCCCCTAAACCACTTACTATCTCAATCTGGCTTCATGATATGATGTATTTCTTGAAACTGGAGAAAATTAGATTCACTTTGAGAGGTGATACCTCAAAGTTTTATTCTAAGTGGAATTCCTTTCTCGCCTATTTTGACCAGCTTCAGGCCATGCCTTCAAATTAACTGATTAACCCCCCCCCTTTTTTTTTTCCCTCTCTTCTTTTGTATATTTATTTATTTATTTTCATTGAATTTCTTTTTGGAAATTTTGTCTACTGTATATTTTTATTTATAGTTTTTGTTTTCAATTTTGCATATTGTGCAGATAGAATTACATCTCCTATGTCAGCACAGATATAGTTCTATTTTAATGCAGACCAAACTTTTTCTTATGTGCAAGTACTTACAGAGCATGTCTTGAAGAACTCACTGGAGTCGTCACCAAGTAAAATGGGAATGCCTTTCAGGACAACAGAGCGAAGTACTGTCATGTCTGGTGTCTAATGATACACAGAGAGAGAAAAGACCAGTTAACAGAGTAATTTGCAAGGCAGAAGTCAGACAGGAAATAGAATAGGTTGGTCTGGATCATCTCATTTAGAACTTGATTGATGAACTGTCATACAGATCAAAAGCAAAATGAACCTACTTACCACCCAGCTCATGTGCTGCATCAGCTCAATGAGTTTCTGGCCAATAGTTCCCTTTTTTGTTTTGAACAGTTCAACGAGACGCGGGGTGTACTGGTCCAGAGCCTCAAAGAAGTCTCCCTCAAGATTCTTACTGGCGATTCTATTAAACTCAGCAAACACCTGAAAAGTAGAGAGAGGGGTGGGTAGGGATGGAGAGATGGCAGAGGTGTTAACATTCCAACAAGTGTGTTTGGATTTCTAGCCACACACCTTGAATTTCTTTTTGATTGGCATTATTTTATTGGTTAAGAACAAAAATAGCTTACCTGTCTCTCTGTGAAGAGTGCTGGCCATCGTTCAATCATGTTCTGTACAGCAGGCTCCTTTTTTACAATTTCTTGTCTGCGTAGTGGGAATGATTGGTCCATCATTTGTGCAATGAGAGTGCCGTTGGGTTGTTTTTTCTTCATTTCTTCCACGAGAACCTTTCTGGCATTTCAAGACTTGTTTCATCATGTCCTTCAGGTAAGTTAGGCAGGTAGTTTGATTCACCTCTTTTTGGCCGTTTGATATTCTTGCTTGAGGGTTCTCCTTCTGGGTTGCCTTTACTTCTCTTGCCTCAATTGATTGCTACATCCTCACATCCAGCTTTTCGAAGCTTTGTGCGATAATTGGCCATCTTAAATTTGAGGCTGTTTTTCCAGCCATACCATCTATGTGGTCCAGGCTCAGTGAGGCCGGGGTGTTTGCTAATCAGTGCTTTTGCAACACTGCTGAAGTCATCATCTTTTGGGTAAGCCTTGAAACTGTACATTGTCTCAGCAAGCTTTTGTAGTATGTCATGCTTCATATCTCGTGGTAGAGTCATACGTGTTCCATCCTTCATAAAAGCAAGATCTGCCTGTCTGAGTCTATACTCAACATCAACTGAGAAATTGGGTATGTCAAAGAACTCTGGCCACTGTTGTCTTAGCGATGGTGATGCTCTTCCTGTCGACAGGATCTCAGTGTCTGCTGTGCTGCACTCAGTGTCTGATGTTGTGGTGGGTGATGTTAAATGGAGAGTCACAAGAGGGATGATTTTGAGCGTAGCTCTTTCAGGTAAATAAGTTATTTCAGTCAAATTGCAGAGTGCATTATGGAAGTCTTGATCTTCATACTGCAGTTTAAAGTCATAGTGCAGTGACAGTTTATCCACCAGTTGCACTTTTAATTCTTCAATAGACTGTGGTCTCTCGTTTAAAGTCAACTTCCTTATATCATCTTCAGCGATGATGACTCTCAGCAACAACCTTTGGTCCATTTTGATAACTGTTTGATTCGCTCAGCATAAAATGTGACGTTTAAGTGTGACAAGCTGCTTGTCTCCAACTCTGTAAAGTGAAAGAGGGAAAACATAATTTAGTTCAGACAACTGGGTGACAGAGAAGGTGGACAAGTGGCTACTACAGAGCTCGTATGCTCTAAGATGCTCATTATACCATGATGTCATGAGTCTGTAGACAAATATTATGTCTGTATTAATCACCACAATCTTTGCTATTTGTCTGAAATCTGGGAGCCCTGAGCACGATCCAACAGAAATGACCATATCAGCACTGTACTTAATGCCATCTATGCAAACAGAAGCTGCTACAAGGACTGTGTTCTGGTAGTTATTCCTGAGATAGAGACAGTTCTTCACATTTTCAGGAAATGAAGCAACCATTACAGACTTCACTCTGTTAATTTCAACAGATGGCTTGAAAAAGTAGGTGGCAGCTAAATGGAAGGCTATCATATTCTGGTGTCTGAGAGCTAAAGTAATGGGTATGTTCTTGAAGTTGTGAATGTGACGCACAACTTTCTTGAAGAACTTGTGTTTGCCTTCAAAACTTATTGTCCAAATATCACACAATGGACCAAAAGTTTGAATTAGTTGAGGGTAGTGCTCAATGTAGTGGTGTTTTGGTCGTAGCTTCTCGTTTGGGAAAACTTCTTGAAATATATCTCTATGTTCTGCAATCTTGCAGTCAAGAAAGCACACCAGCTCCTCTGAGAAGCTTGCAGACACTGATAATTCCACTACATCTTTTAAGTTCATTAAAACCTCCCAGGTTTTATCCCCCTCAGGAATGTGATGACCTATCAGTAGTGGCAGCAGGCGGAGGAGTGTACAATTTTCATGACCATTTCCTCCAATTGTTGCTTTGGATGGGCCAGTGATAGCTCGGTGGTTAAGGTACTGGACTAGTAAGCTGAAGGTTCCTGGTTCAAGCCCCGCCACCACCAAGTTGCCACTGTTGGGTCCCTAAGCAAGGCCCTTAACCCTCAATTGCTCATTGTGTAAGTCGCTTTGGATAAAAGCGTCTGCTAAATGCTGAAAATGAAAATGAAATGTAAATGGAAGCAAAGTTCTTTGCGATGAGCTGAGGTTGGTTTGTTCTATCTGAAAATGTATATGGAAACTGTTTAATAGCCACATTCAGGGTTTCAAGTGAGAAGTATCCCTTTGATATTAGTGCCTTCAAGCGCAAGGCCAATTCCGCCGGAACAACACCCTCCAGAAGATCATGCAAAAGGTGTGGCGGATAACCATTGACAACATGAAAATGTTACAAGCTTTCAGTAAGTGGGCAGCTTCTTTTCACGCCATATTGTTGAGCCATGGTAGGATCCTGCAATACTTCTTGCACCTGTCTGTCATGATTTTCTTTTGTTCTTGGTTGAAATAAGCCTGTCCGCACTTCCTTGTGTTGTATTTCTTCCCGTTTGGCCATACAGAATCGGCACATCTGACTTAATGTGAAGCTTTCAAAGAACCCTCCCAATGAATGGGCAGCTAAATTGTCTGCTGCAACAAATAATACTGTGCCTTTTATGCTGACTCCTAACTGTTCAACATACACACCCTGTTGCTCAAGAGAAACAAGGTCCTGAATGAGAGGGTGAAGAATTTCACCATAACCATGGTCTTTGAGGCTGCTGACCTTGCAAAGTAGAGCAAGCTGAATGGAATGAAGAGAGGAGCGATATTTATTTCCAATTACCCAATAGATGGCACATAGCTTGTGTTTCTTTCTGGAGGTTCCCAAGGGGTTAGCCACCTCAAAATAATTTATGTACAAGCAAAGAGCAATCCTGAATTCTTCCTCTGTCAAAAGAGAATTGTTTTTAAATCGGGAGCCATCCCTGTGAGATCTGTATCCTTGTGACAAATTTGTCTCAGGTGACATGGCCTTATCTAAAAATTCTCCATTGTTTAGTAATGTCTGCAGCATTTTTAGTATGGGGACATACACAACTGTCTGCCTGTCATTTTTTAGGACAAACTCAACAGGCGTTACCACTGAGAATTTTTTTGAAATGTATGATGTTCGCTGGCTAGATGACCCCCCAGTAGAAGTGAATTTCAGGAATACATTATTCTCAGTAAATACTTTGGTTATCTCACTCATTAAAGAGTCCTCAACATCTCCACAATGTTGATTTAGTATTTTTCTAACTGAGGTATGTAACAATGGCTGTGAAAGCACATAAATCTGCTCTATAACTTCTTGCAGGGATTTTTCAGAGATGTTAAGAATCGATGACATTTTCAGAAAAAGAGCAGCTACATTATGTTCCAACTGACTCTCCAAGTCCTCCACATCTTCATTGAGCTCAGTAACCTCAAACTCAACCTCATTAGTTTCAGGGGCACTATCTTCGGGTTGAATATTTATATTAGGTGAAGGTTCCTCAAGTACATTATGTGACAAAATTTCAGGTTTGAATGCCATCTTATTGTGGTCTTGATGTTCTTTGCTTTTATGTGCATTAAAGGTTGATTATACATTGCTCTTAAAGTTACAGCCTTGATATGGACAGGAAACCTTTTGCTTCAGCTTCAAATGCCTTCGTAAATGGGTAAAAAAGTCAGCTTCAGTGCCAGGCTCCACAAAGTCACACAGCTGACAATGGAAAGCAGTTTCACCCATGTTCCCTAGGTTCTTTTGAGTGTGCCATGTTGATAAGTGAACTTTGAGTGCATTGAAAGATTTAAATGTGCACAGGCACTCCTTATGAAGGCACGGTAGTGGTGATATTCGAGTGTGGCACCCATGTTTTAAGCGGTAATGCTTAAGTAAGTAGCCCCTCTTTTCAGCACAAAATGTGCAGTACTTACACATCCACTGCATAGGAAGTTTTGTTTTTTCTGTATGATGAACTATGCTATAACGATGAATTCACTCTCACTGCGTTCCTCCTGTGATCAGACAAGCACTGCGCGCGTAAACAGTGGGCACGCTCATTTGGCGCGCTTCCAAGTGGTAACCATGGAAACTTCACAGCCACGAATACCAACTAGTGTTAAGTGAGGAGGGTTAAATAAAATAACATTAAGTTAGTTGACTGTGGTGATATCCCCAATCATAGGTCAACACACAGTGGTAGTCCTGTCTTTGACAAGCACAGACTGTTATTGTTGGTAGCTAAAGTTAGCTAAGTTAGCATAGCATATAGCCTAGCTTAAAATAAAATGATACATCCAGACTTGTTCTGATGTTCTGCCATGTGAATGCCCTCCTGTTCATGGAAATGCCGGGATCAGTCACTCATCATGAGTCAGTACTCGATAAATTACTGGCCTCAGAAAAAAAAATCCACTCCGACAGCAGGTGTGCGCGTGCACGTCAGCAGGCCAGCGACCATTACACTAACTTTAACGTGACAAAAGTCTTTAATGTTCCCTATTTTCAACACAAAGTCGTGGGTTGAAAAAAATAATAAAGCAATGACCAAGTTTCATCAAAATTTTGCCACGTTATGTCCATAATATAGTTCAGCTAACGTTAGTCGACATTATTACACGCACCATTACTAGCAAGCACGAAAAATATGGCGCTTACTTACAAAATGAAAACGGTTTAAACAAGAGTAAAATATTACTCACCAAATGAGTGTGCCAAGCAAAAGAATGCTGAAAATAATAATCACGAGTGCCATTGCAGCGATTAGGTCCAGCTCACAAGCGTAGAGAGGACGGATTTGCGCATGCCCACAAGGGTCGAAAAAAAAAGCTGGTGAAGTTTTCAAATCCATAACCGAAGCAAAAAATACGTTATAAAACAGATAGTTCCGGTCCTTAAATCTGATTGGCTGAGCCGCGTTCGGAGCCGTTGTAAAATCCCAGATAAACGCACACCTATGACCACCTCACATCATTCCATATTAATACGCCACTGAAAAGAAAAAAGTGAATGTTATGTTCGCCCTCATGTTGCCTAGCAACAATGTTAACGGACTATTTGGGGTCGCGGAAGAATGCTTTTTGTAAGTGTTTTTGTAAATAAAAACATTTATAAATTATTAGGGTGCCTGCGGCTGCTGGCGAACTTACCCCGGGTCGCAGGCATTACAGAGCACAGCAAACTAAGGCTTCAAATAGCAGAAAGCTAGCAGTAGCTTCTACGCCCCTTTTTACGACACTCTTATTGAGCTGAACCAACACAGTTCACTAGCTTTGGGGTGGCGTAGTTAGTAAAGCACTCGCCTCTGATGCCATTATCCCGGTTCAAATCTGCTGTCTTGAAAATCATATATTCTAACATTTATTGTGTTTTTTCTAGATCGGCGTTCATCAGCTGCTGCGACCTCTGTCCGGAGCTGAAGCCGAAACTGTCACCATTCAGTTGCGCTTGGCAACGTGGGGGGTTCTTTGCATTGGGAAGTTTTTATTCCCAATTTGTTAATACCAGCGCTTATAAGTTCCGCTTCACGTCATGCTAAAACATTCTTCCCCGTGATAAAATCGCAGTAACACACGGTCTCTCCTGGCTTATTGCTTTAATACCACTCCGTGAAACTATTGTTACAATACAAGTACAGGTCCTGCAGTGAAAATTTAAATTAAGTAAAAACATATAGCCACAAAAAGAAATACTCAATGGAGGAAAATGGCTCTTCTGATTATTATTATCACGTATTTATTATTACATAGACAGTGATGTAAAAAGTACAATATTTCCCTCTGAACTAAAAGTAGAAAGTGATATGAAAAGAAAAAAACTCAAGTCATTAAAGTACTTTTAAGTGCAGTAGGCCTATTGAGTACATGTACTTAGCTACATTCCCTTCCAACACAGAAAAAAAGCACAATTATCAAAAATACTTTTTCTAAATGAATCCAGCTCAAGTAGACTGAGCTGGTGAGATTTTTCAACCACAAATTACAAGTAACTTACTAAAAGTGAGTGTTAATAGCAATTTGATGAAAACTGATTTAAGTCAATTTACTATTTTTAATTAAATACCATTTTTGCATTTACAGTGTACTAAACATTACGGTAAGGCAAGTCAAGTTTATTTGTATAGCACCTTTTATACACAGTGGCAATTCAAAGTGTTTTACATAAGGAAAAAAAATAAAAGCATTAAAACATTCCTCAGATCTAGAACCTCAGGAAGACTTCTACAAGCGTCTGGCGATACTGGTTAAAAAAAATCACGACGTGAACATGACTATATCAGTATAAATATATCAGTTAAAATAATGTACATATATTAGTTAAAATAATATATAAATATATCAGTTAAAAATAATATATAAATATATCAGTTAAAAAATGAATACAATAATAAACCCATATCTTCCTGCAAATTGTATTTGGGATACAACTTCAGACTTTGAAAAAAAGGGTTGGTAATAACTGCATATAATGATTTTACTTTAAATTTAAAGTCAACTAAAATGTCATCTAAGCTCTTCCGTTTTAATTTAGATTATTATTAGTTATTAAATGGAATAATCTTGATTACATAAAGTGTTATTGTCATTAAAAGGAATTCCACTTCATAATGATAGTACACCACCTGTAGTTTACACTCAGTATCAGACCATTCTGATGTATCATTTCTAAATAAAGACTTTTTTGTCACATTTCTATTATTTTCACTCTAAACTGTTGTTAAAATTCTCTCATTATTATTAGAGATTATATGCGCACATCTTCACAAACAATGTGGGGGCTGATTTGATTGAACATTTCGAACTGGAGGCTTGCTTGACCGCTCCAGTAAATGCTGAAAAGTGTACCACAGCGCCCCCTACTGCTCAGGTGCGACGCATTTGTACGAGTCGGGATGCATTTGTGAAAAAATCTGACACTAAATGACACAAGGCGCCAGAACAGTGCCAAAAGTCACGTGATTCACAAACGGCATTTGCGGAGCAGCTTTTGTATTTGTAAAACGGGTTCTATTTGTTTGTGAAGTGCAGTGTATTAGAAAACAGCTGTACATTTATTTGAAAGTCACATATGCATTTGCAACAGTGGCGTTTTGTATTTGTAAATCACACTGTGTGCGTTAGATAGTCGTGTTTGTTATTTGTAGATCGTGTTGTGTTTGTTTACAAATAGTGTTTTTAATTTGTAGATCGTGTTGTGTTTGTTTGCAAATCGAATCATATTTACAGAATACGTTCTGTTTATTTGCGAAGTTTTGGCACTAAATTAGCTCCATAGACATCTGCCCAGTCATCTACATAATTATAGAGAAAGCAGGATTGTTGGACCAGTTGTCCCTTTCCCATTGCTGTTGTCCAGTTTCAATGCCTGCATGTCTATTGTAGGTGATTTTGACAGTGGTTAGCATGAACACCTTGCCTGGCCATGAAGATCTTAAACACAGAATGGTTTGATGCACTGTGTTGTGACACAGAAACACAGAGTTTGTGTGAGGGGTATGACAGGTCCTTCACAATGCTGAGGGCTGTGAGGGTGTGGTGTTTGTTGTAAAAGTCAGTGAGAGATGGAGGACAAACTGCAATGATCTTTTCATCTGTCCCTACTATTAACTGGAGAGTCTTGCATTTGATTATTGTGCAATTCCTAAACCAGACTGTGATGCAGCTGTTCAGGATCTGTTTTCTGCAGAATGTATTGAGGATGGGAGGTTGAGGATGCAGATGAGCTTTAATCAGCCTTCACAAAAAGTAGAGGCGCTGATGTGGTTATAAAGCTGGTGTTGAGGGACTGGGTGAACAGCAAGAAACATAGTGCTCTTAACAATTTCCATGGAAGAGCTGTGGAGTGTTCAGATCACAGATTTTGTTATTGTCAAGGGTTGCACATCCAGTTATCAGGTTTTTTGGGGGGGCACTTACTTTTTCACATGGGGGATACAGGTTTTAAATAAATCTTGAATCTTGTCTTAAATAAATGGAATGATCAGGTATTTACTAGTGTTTTTATCGTATATTAAACGTAGTTGGAAGACCTGAAACATTTAAATCTAAAAATTAAATAGAAGAAACAGGGTGAAAGGCAAACACTTTTTCACAGCCCTGTATATTTCACCTCCATGAAATAACAGAGCACACTTAATTTATGTGTTTGGTTTTTGTACAGTATAGAATGATTTCCTGTCACTGTGTGTTAGGCTCTGTGGCATCAGGGGAATGTACCATCTCTCCCTGATGCCACAGGCCTTACAGAGCAGAAACGAGCTGTGCCTTTTATTACCTGGCCAGCTCGTTAGGGCGAAGTGGCTACACCTGTGCCTTCCCTTATTTAAGGGATAGGTGCAGAGCTGTAGCCGTCGCACCTTCTGCTCTTGTTGGCTGTTTCTTTTTTCTTTCTTTGAGTTTGTTTGACACTGCGGTGTCCTTTTATGTTTATTGTTTTTTTTATCTTTAGGTTGTGCCGTCGCACTGTGCCGCCGCCGCCGTGCCGCTGCCGCCGGGCCACCGCTAGTGGGCGCCACCACGCCGCCGCCGCCGCCAAGCTGCCGCCATAGTGCCGCAGCTGTCGTGCCGCCGCCGCCGCCTGGTTGCCGCTCTCAGGTCGCCGTCGGGCCGCTGCCGCCGAGCCGTCGAGCCGCCGTGCCGCCGCCACCTAGAGACCCCACGACTGCGCCCAGAGGAACGTGACCCCCTCCCAGCTACCGCTGGTGACAGCGTCACGTTCCGCCCTCTGGAGCGCAGGAGCAAATGGCCACTTCCCAGCCACCCTGGCTGGTGACAGCGCCTTTGCCATTAACTTTTGAAACCCGCAAATCGATCACACCCGGTAGCTGGCATGGCTCTAGCCAGCATTGGTTGCTGGAAAGCGCCATGCCACGCAGCTATTGTCGGTGTTACCCCCCCTTCTTCGGCCAACAGCGCGAGGTGTTCCATCTCGCGAACCCACTCTTTGCTTCAATAGCGCCGGGAGCGAGTCTGCCACTAGCGCCGCTGTGGCAGGCTGTTAAAGCTCCCGGTCGGGAGGCAAGAGTCCTGGGTTCGCGCCTCGCGCTTCCCCTTTTCTTTTGTATGCTTTTTTTTGTTCCTTTTCAGCCCCCGACGTCCGGCTGCCTTCGGGATTCCCCGAAGTGTTTTTTGTTATTGTTATTCCTTTTATTTTATGTATATTATGTTTATGATTTTGTAAATAAAACCCTTTTTTAGTTAAACCTCCGCATCCCTGGGTCCTTCCTCCCCACATCATAACAGCAAGGTGCGACCATTACTGGACCCAGCGGAGGACCCCGTCCTCTCCCAAAGATTTTTTTGGGGGGGCACTCCCCCAGTGGCTTTTAGCCACTGGTGGGGACGGGACCGCCGGCTGGAGACCTCAGGAGAGGTCTCCTTAAGAAGGGGGTACTGTTAGGCTCTGTGGCATCAGGGGAATGTACCATCTCTCCCTGATGCCACAGGCCTTACAGAGCAGAAACGAGCTGTGCCTTTTATTACCTGGCCAGCTCGTTAGGGCGAAGTGGCTACACCTGTGCCTTCCCTTATTTAAGGGATAGGTGCAGAGCTGTAGCCGTCGCACCTTCTGCTCTTGTTGGCTGTTTCTTTTTTCTTTCTTTGAGTTTGTTTGACACTGCGGTGTCCTTTTATGTTTATTGTTTTTTTTATCTTTAGGTTGTGCCGTCGCACTGTGCCGCCGCCGCCGTGCCGCTGCCGCCGGGCCACCGCTAGTGGGCGCCACCACGCCGCCGCCGCCGCCAAGCTGCCGCCATAGTGCCGCAGCTGTCGTGCCGCCGCCGCCGCCTGGTTGCCGCTCTCAGGTCGCCGTCGGGCCGCTGCCGCCGAGCCGTCGAGCCGCCGTGCCGCCGCCACCTAGAGACCCCACGACTGCGCCCAGAGGAACGTGACCCCCTCCCAGCTACCGCTGGTGACAGCGTCACGTTCCGCCCTCTGGAGCGCAGGAGCAAATGGCCACTTCCCAGCCACCCTGGCTGGTGACAGCGCCTTTGCCATTAACTTTTGAAACCCGCAAATCGATCACACCCGGTAGCTGGCATGGCTCTAGCCAGCATTGGTTGCTGGAAAGCGCCATGCCACGCAGCTATTGTCGGTGTTACCCCCCCTTCTTCGGCCAACAGCGCGAGGTGGTCCATCTCGCGAACCCACTCTTTGCTTCAATAGCGCCGGGAGCGAGTCTGCCACTAGCGCCGCTGTGGCAGGCTGTTAAAGCTCCCGGTCGGGAGGCAAGAGTCCTGGGTTCGCGCCTCGCGCTTCCCCTTTTCTTTTGTATGCTTTTTTTTGTTCCTTTTCAGCCCCCGACGTCCGGCTGCCTTCGGGATTCCCCGAAGTGTTTTTTGTTATTGTTATTCCTTTTATTTTATGTATATTATGTTTATGATTTTGTAAATAAAACCCTTTTTTAGTTAAACCTCCGCATCCCTGGGTCCTTCCTCCCCACATCATAACAGCAAGGTGCGACCATTACTGGACCCAGCGGAGGACCCCGTCCTCTCCCAAAGATTTTTTTGGGGGGGCACTCCCCCAGTGGCTTTTAGCCACTGGTGGGGACGGGACCGCCGGCTGGAGACCTCAGGAGAGGTCTCCTTAAGAAGGGGGTACTGTTAGGCTCTGTGGCATCAGGGGAATGTACCATCTCTCCCTGATGCCACAGGCCTTACAGAGCAGAAACGAGCTGTGCCTTTTATTACCTGGCCAGCTCGTTAGGGCGAAGTGGCTACACCTGTGCCTTCCCTTATTTAAGGGATAGGTGCAGAGCTGTAGCCGTCGCACCTTCTGCTCTTGTTGGCTGTTTCTTTTTTCTTTCTTTGAGTTTGTTTGACACTGCGGTGTCCTTTTATGTTTATTGTTTTTTTTATCTTTAGGTTGTGCCGTCGCACTGTGCCGCCGCCGCCGTGCCGCTGCCGCCGGGCCACCGCTAGTGGGCGCCACCACGCCGCCGCCGCCGCCAAGCTGCCGCCATAGTGCCGCAGCTGTCGTGCCGCCGCCGCCGCCTGGTTGCCGCTCTCAGGTCGCCGTCGGGCCGCTGCCGCCGAGCCGTCGAGCCGCCGTGCCGCCGCCACCTAGAGACCCCACGACTGCGCCCAGAGGAACGTGACCCCCTCCCAGCTACCGCTGGTGACAGCGTCACGTTCCGCCCTCTGGAGCGCAGGAGCAAATGGCCACTTCCCAGCCACCCTGGCTGGTGACAGCGCCTTTGCCATTAACTTTTGAAACCCGCAAATCGATCACACCCGGTAGCTGGCATGGCTCTAGCCAGCATTGGTTGCTGGAAAGCGCCATGCCACGCAGCTATTGTCGGTGTTACCCCCCCTTCTTCGGCCAACAGCGCGAGGTGGTCCATCTCGCGAACCCACTCTTTGCTTCAATAGCGCCGGGAGCGAGTCTGCCACTAGCGCCGCTGTGGCAGGCTGTTAAAGCTCCCGGTCGGGAGGCAAGAGTCCTGGGTTCGCGCCTCGCGCTTCCCCTTTTCTTTTGTATGCTTTTTTTTGTTCCTTTTCAGCCCCCGACGTCCGGCTGCCTTCGGGATTCCCCGAAGTGTTTTTTGTTATTGTTATTCCTTTTATTTTATGTATATTATGTTTATGATTTTGTAAATAAAACCCTTTTTTAGTTAAACCTCCGCATCCCTGGGTCCTTCCTCCCCACATCATAACAGCAAGGTGCGACCATTACTGGACCCAGCGGAGGACCCCGTCCTCTCCCAAAGATTTTTTTGGGGGGGCACTCCCCCAGTGGCTTTTAGCCACTGGTGGGGACGGGACCGCCGGCTGGAGACCTCAGGAGAGGTCTCCTTAAGAAGGGGGTACTGTTAGGCTCTGTGGCATCAGGGGAATGTACCATCTCTCCCTGATGCCACAGGCCTTACAGAGCAGAAACGAGCTGTGCCTTTTATTACCTGGCCAGCTCGTTAGGGCGAAGTGGCTACACCTGTGCCTTCCCTTATTTAAGGGATAGGTGCAGAGCTGTAGCCGTCGCACCTTCTGCTCTTGTTGGCTGTTTCTTTTTTCTTTCTTTGAGTTTGTTTGACACTGCGGTGTCCTTTTATGTTTATTGTTTTTTTTATCTTTAGGTTGTGCCGTCGCACTGTGCCGCCGCCGCCGTGCCGCTGCCGCCGGGCCACCGCTAGTGGGCGCCACCACGCCGCCGCCGCCGCCAAGCTGCCGCCATAGTGCCGCAGCTGTCGTGCCGCCGCCGCCGCCTGGTTGCCGCTCTCAGGTCGCCGTCGGGCCGCTGCCGCCGAGCCGTCGAGCCGCCGTGCCGCCGCCACCTAGAGACCCCACGACTGCGCCCAGAGGAACGTGACCCCCTCCCAGCTACCGCTGGTGACAGCGTCACGTTCCGCCCTCTGGAGCGCAGGAGCAAATGGCCACTTCCCAGCCACCCTGGCTGGTGACAGCGCCTTTGCCATTAACTTTTGAAACCCGCAAATCGATCACACCCGGTAGCTGGCATGGCTCTAGCCAGCATTGGTTGCTGGAAAGCGCCATGCCACGCAGCTATTGTCGGTGTTACCCCCCCTTCTTCGGCCAACAGCGCGAGGTGTTCCATCTCGCGAACCCACTCTTTGCTTCAATAGCGCCGGGAGCGAGTCTGCCACTAGCGCCGCTGTGGCAGGCTGTTAAAGCTCCCGGTCGGGAGGCAAGAGTCCTGGGTTCGCGCCTCGCGCTTCCCCTTTTCTTTTGTATGCTTTTTTTTGTTCCTTTTCAGCCCCCGACGTCCGGCTGCCTTCGGGATTCCCCGAAGTGTTTTTTGTTATTGTTATTCCTTTTATTTTATGTATATTATGTTTATGATTTTGTAAATAAAACCCTTTTTTAGTTAAACCTCCGCATCCCTGGGTCCTTCCTCCCCACATCATAACAGCAAGGTGCGACCATTACTGGACCCAGCGGAGGACCCCGTCCTCTCCCAAAGATTTTTTTGGGGGGGCACTCCCCCAGTGGCTTTTAGCCACTGGTGGGGACGGGACCGCCGGCTGGAGACCTCAGGAGAGGTCTCCTTAAGAAGGGGGTACTGTTAGGCTCTGTGGCATCAGGGGAATGTACCATCTCTCCCTGATGCCACAGGCCTTACAGAGCAGAAACGAGCTGTGCCTTTTATTACCTGGCCAGCTCGTTAGGGCGAAGTGGCTACACCTGTGCCTTCCCTTATTTAAGGGATAGGTGCAGAGCTGTAGCCGTCGCACCTTCTGCTCTTGTTGGCTGTTTCTTTTTTCTTTCTTTGAGTTTGTTTGACACTGCGGTGTCCTTTTATGTTTATTGTTTTTTTTATCTTTAGGTTGTGCCGTCGCACTGTGCCGCCGCCGCCGTGCCGCTGCCGCCGGGCCACCGCTAGTGGGCGCCACCACGCCGCCGCCGCCGCCAAGCTGCCGCCATAGTGCCGCAGCTGTCGTGCCGCCGCCGCCGCCTGGTTGCCGCTCTCAGGTCGCCGTCGGGCCGCTGCCGCCGAGCCGTCGAGCCGCCGTGCCGCCGCCACCTAGAGACCCCACGACTGCGCCCAGAGGAACGTGACCCCCTCCCAGCTACCGCTGGTGACAGCGTCACGTTCCGCCCTCTGGAGCGCAGGAGCAAATGGCCACTTCCCAGCCACCCTGGCTGGTGACAGCGCCTTTGCCATTAACTTTTGAAACCCGCAAATCGATCACACCCGGTAGCTGGCATGGCTCTAGCCAGCATTGGTTGCTGGAAAGCGCCATGCCACGCAGCTATTGTCGGTGTTACCCCCCCTTCTTCGGCCAACAGCGCGAGGTGGTCCATCTCGCGAACCCACTCTTTGCTTCAATAGCGCCGGGAGCGAGTCTGCCACTAGCGCCGCTGTGGCAGGCTGTTAAAGCTCCCGGTCGGGAGGCAAGAGTCCTGGGTTCGCGCCTCGCGCTTCCCCTTTTCTTTTGTATGCTTTTTTTTGTTCCTTTTCAGCCCCCGACGTCCGGCTGCCTTCGGGATTCCCCGAAGTGTTTTTTGTTATTGTTATTCCTTTTATTTTATGTATATTATGTTTATGATTTTGTAAATAAAACCCTTTTTTAGTTAAACCTCCGCATCCCTGGGTCCTTCCTCCCCACATCATAACAGCAAGGTGCGACCATTACTGGACCCAGCGGAGGACCCCGTCCTCTCCCAAAGATTTTTTTGGGGGGGCACTCCCCCAGTGGCTTTTAGCCACTGGTGGGGACGGGACCGCCGGCTGGAGACCTCAGGAGAGGTCTCCTTAAGAAGGGGGTACTGTTAGGCTCTGTGGCATCAGGGGAATGTACCATCTCTCCCTGATGCCACAGGCCTTACAGAGCAGAAACGAGCTGTGCCTTTTATTACCTGGCCAGCTCGTTAGGGCGAAGTGGCTACACCTGTGCCTTCCCTTATTTAAGGGATAGGTGCAGAGCTGTAGCCGTCGCACCTTCTGCTCTTGTTGGCTGTTTCTTTTTTCTTTCTTTGAGTTTGTTTGACACTGCGGTGTCCTTTTATGTTTATTGTTTTTTTTATCTTTAGGTTGTGCCGTCGCACTGTGCCGCCGCCGCCGTGCCGCTGCCGCCGGGCCACCGCTAGTGGGCGCCACCACGCCGCCGCCGCCGCCAAGCTGCCGCCATAGTGCCGCAGCTGTCGTGCCGCCGCCGCCGCCTGGTTGCCGCTCTCAGGTCGCCGTCGGGCCGCTGCCGCCGAGCCGTCGAGCCGCCGTGCCGCCGCCACCTAGAGACCCCACGACTGCGCCCAGAGGAACGTGACCCCCTCCCAGCTACCGCTGGTGACAGCGTCACGTTCCGCCCTCTGGAGCGCAGGAGCAAATGGCCACTTCCCAGCCACCCTGGCTGGTGACAGCGCCTTTGCCATTAACTTTTGAAACCCGCAAATCGATCACACCCGGTAGCTGGCATGGCTCTAGCCAGCATTGGTTGCTGGAAAGCGCCATGCCACGCAGCTATTGTCGGTGTTACCCCCCCTTCTTCGGCCAACAGCGCGAGGTGGTCCATCTCGCGAACCCACTCTTTGCTTCAATAGCGCCGGGAGCGAGTCTGCCACTAGCGCCGCTGTGGCAGGCTGTTAAAGCTCCCGGTCGGGAGGCAAGAGTCCTGGGTTCGCGCCTCGCGCTTCCCCTTTTCTTTTGTATGCTTTTTTTTGTTCCTTTTCAGCCCCCGACGTCCGGCTGCCTTCGGGATTCCCCGAAGTGTTTTTTGTTATTGTTATTCCTTTTATTTTATGTATATTATGTTTATGATTTTGTAAATAAAACCCTTTTTTAGTTAAACCTCCGCATCCCTGGGTCCTTCCTCCCCACATCATAACAGCAAGGTGCGACCATTACTGGACCCAGCGGAGGACCCCGTCCTCTCCCAAAGATTTTTTTGGGGGGGCACTCCCCCAGTGGCTTTTAGCCACTGGTGGGGACGGGACCGCCGGCTGGAGACCTCAGGAGAGGTCTCCTTAAGAAGGGGGTACTGTTAGGCTCTGTGGCATCAGGGGAATGTACCATCTCTCCCTGATGCCACAGGCCTTACAGAGCAGAAACGAGCTGTGCCTTTTATTACCTGGCCAGCTCGTTAGGGCGAAGTGGCTACACCTGTGCCTTCCCTTATTTAAGGGATAGGTGCAGAGCTGTAGCCGTCGCACCTTCTGCTCTTGTTGGCTGTTTCTTTTTTCTTTCTTTGAGTTTGTTTGACACTGCGGTGTCCTTTTATGTTTATTGTTTTTTTTATCTTTAGGTTGTGCCGTCGCACTGTGCCGCCGCTGCCGTGCCGCTGCCGCCGGGCCACCGCTAGTGGGCGCCACCACGCCGCCGCCGCCGCCAAGCTGCCGCCATAGTGCCGCAGCTGTCGTGCCGCCGCCGCCGCCTGGTTGCCGCTCTCAGGTCGCCGTCGGGCCGCTGCCGCCGAGCCGTCGAGCCGCCGTGCCGCCGCCACCTAGAGACCCCACGACTGCGCCCAGAGGAACGTGACCCCCTCCCAGCTACCGCTGGTGACAGCGTCACGTTCCGCCCTCTGGAGCGCAGGAGCAAATGGCCACTTCCCAGCCACCCTGGCTGGTGACAGCGCCTTTGCCATTAACTTTTGAAACCCGCAAATCGATCACACCCGGTAGCTGGCATGGCTCTAGCCAGCATTGGTTGCTGGAAAGCGCCATGCCACGCAGCTATTGTCGGTGTTACCCCCCCTTCTTCGGCCAACAGCGCGAGGTGTTCCATCTCGCGAACCCACTCTTTGCTTCAATAGCGCCGGGAGCGAGTCTGCCACTAGCGCCGCTGTGGCAGGCTGTTAAAGCTCCCGGTCGGGAGGCAAGAGTCCTGGGTTCGCGCCTCGCGCTTCCCCTTTTCTTTTGTATGCTTTTTTTTGTTCCTTTTCAGCCCCCGACGTCCGGCTGCCTTCGGGATTCCCCGAAGTGTTTTTTGTTATTGTTATTCCTTTTATTTTATGTATATTATGTTTATGATTTTGTAAATAAAACCCTTTTTTAGTTAAACCTCCGCATCCCTGGGTCCTTCCTCCCCACCTCATAACACTGTGGGCTGCAGAGCACAGTAGTAGAGAGCAGAATCTGATACTGCAGCAGAGAAGATGTTCAGATCCACTCGATTTTTATCTTCATTTATCTTTGCAGAAAACCCAGAAACAGCAGCTTTTTTATCAAGCTCACTAACCAGAATGAGGTACTCTGGTCTGAATGTGGAGAACTGACGATACCACAACAGGTAATTATTTCCAGCATATCCACTGTAATTGCAGGATAATGTAACTGAGGTTCTCTCCAGTTCATTTCTGATGGTGGAAACTGCTTTAATATACTGTGCTGAATTATAACCTGTTGAAAAGGAAATTGAAGTGTTAAATCAAATCAGTGTTCAGTTCTGCAAATAGATGGTAACTGTATATCATATTCCTAATGACTAAGCGAAAAGGTGGGAGAGTAAGAAGAAACCCTCTGAGGATCTACCATCACATCATATTTATAAACATACATGTTAAGTACAGATTAATTTATTTTTTTCTTGCTGTTTGTATTTTGTATTCTGCAAATATGAAATAAAAATATCAAAGGTTAATAGATTTAAATGAAATGTTATGTCTTACCTAAGTAAGGTAAAATGAGACAAAGATAAGTGAGCAATGCCATGGCTGAACTGCACAATCATGTGGCTTGAAGTCTGTTGACATTCTTAAGCATGTTTAACCATTTCCTCTCTTCAGCTTCCCTTTCCAACAGTACAGCTGTTACAGTGTCTAGAATGATGTAGATAAATTCAGCCATCATGTGTATACTTCTCCACACTACATCTGTAAGTGCAAAACAAAAAAGCAAGCTTTTTAGACATTTAGATCAGTTTAATTTTATTCAAGTTTGTTGTGTAGCTAATGATTCATGACTGTATAATTTCATGTATTGCTTTGTTGAAATGTTGATTGGCATATACTAACACCTAACTACCAGTTTAATAACAATGAGTTAATACATAAACTAATAATTAGTGCATCATAAATTAATGATGTGTATACATTAACAATTTAATGAGTGACATATGAATAGCCATTAATAAAGACAGCTGTTAACTACAAACATACTATTAAGTCATTCTGTTAACTAAATAATTACTTACTGTATTAAATTTTTCAGTAATGCACAATAAATTGTATATGTGAAGACTATTTAAATTAGACACTGTATACAGTGGGGTCAAAAAGTATTTAGTCAGCCACTGATTGTGCAGGTTCTCCTACTTAGAAAGATGAGAGAGGTCTGTAATTTTCATCATAGGGACACTTCAACTATGAGAGACAAAATGAGAAAAAAAAATCCAGGAAATCACATTGTAGGATTTTTAAAGAATTTATTTGTAAATTATGGTGAAAAATAAGTATTTGGTCAATAACAAACAAGCAAGATTTCTGGCTCTCACAGACCTGTAACTTCTTCTTTAAGAAGCTCTTCTGTCCTCCACTCGTTACCTGTATTAATGGCACCTGTTTGACCTTGTTATCTGTATAAAAGACACCTGTCCACAGCCTCAAACAGTCAGACTCTAAACTCAACCATGGCCAAGACCAAAGAGCTGTCGAAGGACACCAGGAAGAAAATTGTAGACCTGCACCAGGCTGGGAAGAGTGAATCTACAATAGGCAAGCAGGTTGGTGTGAATAAATCAACTGTGGGAGCAATTGTAAGAAAATTGAAGACATACAAGACCATTGATAATCTCCCTTGGGGTCAAGATCTCATCCCGTGGGGTCAAAATGATCATGAGAACGGTGAGCAAAAATCCCAGAACTACACAGAGGAACCTGATGAATGACCTGCAGAGAGCTGGGACAAAAGTACAAAGGCTACCATCAGTAACACACTACGCCGAGAGGGACTCGAATCCTGCAGTGCCAGGCGTGTCCCCCTGCTTAAGCCAGTACATGTCCAGGCCCGTCTGAAGTTTGCCAGAGAGCATATGGATGATCCAGAAGAGGATTGGGAGAATATCATGTGGTCAGATGAAACCAAAATGAAAATTTTTGGTAAAAACTCAACTCGTCGTGTTTGGAGGAAGAAGAACATCCCAAGAACACCATACCTACTGTGAAGCATGGGCGTGGAAACATCATGCTTTGGGGCTGTTTTTCTGCAAAGGGGACAGGACGACTGATCCATGTTAAGGGAAGAATGATCGGGGCCATGTATCGTGAGATTTTAAGCCAAAACCTCCTTCCATCAGTGAGAGCATTGAAGATGGAACGTGGCTGGGTCTTCCAGCATGACAATGATCCCAAACACACCGCTCGGGCAACGAAGGAGTTACTCCGTAAAAACATTTCAAGGTCCTGGAGTGGCCTAGCCAGTCTCTAGACCTCAACCCCATAGAAAATTTGTGGAGTCCGTGTTGCCCAGCGACAGCCCCAAAACATCACTGCTCTAGAGGAGATCTGCATGGAGGAATGGGCCAAAATACCAGCTACAGTGTGTGCAAACCTGGTGAAGACTTACAGGAAACATTTGACCTCTGTCATTGCCAACAAAGGTTATGTTACAAAGTATTGAGTTGAACTTTTGTTATTGACGAAATACTTATTTTCCACCATAATTTACAAAAAAATTCTTTAAAAATCCTACAATGTGATTTCCTGGATTTTTTTTTCTCATTTTGTCTCTCATAGTTGAAGTGTCCCTATGATGAAAATTACAGACCTCTCTCATCTTTCTAAGTAGGAGAACCTGCACAATCAGTGGCTGACTAAATACTTTTTGACCCCACTGTATATAGGCCAAATTATAGACCTGTAGTTATCAGGACTTAATCAACAGTTTTAGTTGGTGTTCTTGAGAAGGTAAATGGAATCAGTATTCCACAATTTTCTTGTCCTTTATGTTTCACACACAACGTTATATAAATTATTGACATTTATTATTATACATAACCCATCACTGACCAACTATTATTTGGATGGTAGACCATTCTGAACACACCTGTGGCCTATCCTGGTAGTGACATGTTACTGTGTGTTGCAATGGCATGAATGTTTCTGGCAAAACAGCATTGCTGAGATGTTGTAGTGTACACTTACCCGCACTTTTATTAACCATATTTACCTTGCAGCTCCACCTTGCTGTTGTACAGTTAGAGACTATAGCACATCCATTGTTGACTGGATATTTTGGTTTGGTGCATTGCTTCTTAATTCTATTGAACTATCCATTTATTGATTAACTACATATTTACACATCATTAGTTAATGTATCTATGCATCATGAAATCTGTCTACATTCAGCATGACTGCATGATGATGTGCTCCACCAAGTAAAGTCATGACATAATATACATTTACAAGTCATATGTAATATTAATAAATCATTCATTAGGTATGAGTAACTTACAGATCAGTGAAATGCCTGCTAATAAGGTGCATATCTTTTGAAGTCCATCAACTAAAATGCACAACTTCCAAATGTTTCCTGCTACATAAAACATGAGATCATAAGAAACAAACTGAGCAAACCAGCATGACAGACTGTAAATGTTTTTACTTTATTGTATTTAGAACATATAAAATTATACAAAAACATCTCTACACATTAATAAAGACTTGCTTTTAAAGACATGCTTTGTGCAAACATTTACAGCCACAAAAAACTTGCAGCCTTAAGTAAGAAACTAAGATAACCAAGGCTATTTTTGCACCATAACAATTGACCAAAATAGAAAATTTAAGGCTATTTTTGGCATTCAAATGAAAATGCTAATTCCCATCTTTCCAACAGCTGCAGCTACAACCATACAACAAAAAGGATTGTACACATTATCTTTTCATAAAACAAAAACATATCG
This sequence comes from Trichomycterus rosablanca, assembly GCF_030014385.1. Classification (NCBI taxonomy): domain Eukaryota; kingdom Metazoa; phylum Chordata; class Actinopteri; order Siluriformes; family Trichomycteridae; genus Trichomycterus; species Trichomycterus rosablanca. Next base: position 12,971,429 of record NC_085991.1, read on the forward strand.
AAAACAAAAAAGTTTTTGCAGCTTTATACTAAATGTGTAACTATGAACCACCAAGTTGAAAGATTTTTGGACAGTACACTCACTTTTTGTTAATGTCAAGGAGATCACCTTTTTCTTTCAATGCACATATCTTGATTGGATTTGGCTCCTGAGCACACTGATCCTCACAAAACTTAGCAAACTTTTGTAAGTTGCTGCCTTTTTAAAATTAACCTTCAGGGCAAGGGACATTTCAGGACTGACTGTGGCAAATTCTGCTATAGCGGCCTAATTAACAATTTTGTTTCTATCCACATTTATCCTGTTTTCCACATTTATGCCTCTGCCTTTGTCAAGCCTTTTTTTCACCAGCTCCAAGACTTTGTTGTATCTCTTAATGGAATCTTCTGGTGTCCTTACTAAAAGAACAAATGTGCATTCCAAATTTCTGAAAAATCTTACCCAGTGGGGTCAGATATAGTGAGAAAAGGCTAGGACCCAGAACAGAGCCTTGAGGTAAACCATGGTTAATGGGAACTGGAGCGGAAGTCCATTTACCTACTTGAACTGTGAATGAGTGGTCTTTCAGGTAGGAGGAAAACCAACCTAGGGCTTTCCCCTGATTCCCAGTGATGGAGTAAAGACGCTTTAAAGGAATATTATGATCAATAGTGTCAAATGCTGCAGTTAAATCCAGCATAACTAGAATGACACAATGACTAGAATAAAGAGGGGGGAAAAAAGCTGGAGATAGACAACCTTCTCTAAAACTTTTAAAAAGAACGGCACTTTGGAAATTGGTCTATAATTAGAGAAGGAGGTGGGATCTAGGTTTGATTTTTTGATGAGTGGGTAAACCTCAGAGTGTTTAAAACACAATCATTAAGGCTGCCGTTAATGATGGACAAAACACAAGAGCCGACAACGTCCAAAACACTCTTAAGCAAACGTGAAGAAATAACGTCCAATGTGGAATTAGTAGCTTCATATGAGTTACAATATCAGTTAAAAAGGACAAAGTCACAGAGTCAAACTGGGTCGGAAAAGCAGAGCACACCGTGATCTCAGAGGGTTCACCATCTAATGTTGTGATGGCTGATCTGATCGACTCTATTTTGTTGATAAAAAAGTGGAGAAATTCCTCACATGGATCAGGAGACTAATCAAGGTGTGGGGTCTTAAATTTGAGTAATTGTATTCAAAAGAACCTTAGGGTTGTGAGAGTGGATAGAGATCAAATTTGAAAAGTACAGTATTTGGCTCTAGTCATTTTCACAGATAGCTGAAACTTAATTAATGAGTATCTGAAAATTTTGCTCTCCTGTCTGCACATCCATGCTGATATGGATGAGGCAGTAGGTGGGAGGCCATCGATTAGCCCACCGACCCTTATTTCCTCATCTGGCCAGGATGCTGCTGAAGCTTCACCATCCTCGAGAAGCATGGAAACCCCAGCCAGAAAGAGACGAGGGGAGACAGATTTAATTGTGTATCTGAGGGAGATGGAAGAAAGGGAAAATAAGAGGGAGATAGAAGCAGCAGAGAAAGAGGAGAGACTTTTTACATTATTTTATTCATCAATACATCAGAAATACAACAAACTCCTCACAAAAGAGTGAAAACCTCTACACCCCACCCCATTTGTTCAGTTCTTACCAACCTAGATCATAAATAGAGAGAAAATTCATACATTAACCACAAGTTCTTCTTCATACACAGAACACAGTGCTTTATCAACACACCAAATGTCTTCAAAACTTATTAAATCATTTATCCATTTATAATATGCACACTCCACTTTTACCGTGTCCTCTTACTTTATTCCTTCGTGTCAGCCATGTAGCCAGTTTGGCCTGACTGAACATAAAGTTCATTAGACAACATTTAAATCTCTGTTCATAAGTATACCTAGGCCCCAGTACATATAGTCCAAAAGTGAAAGTCACTCCAAACGTCAAACAATGTCTGTGTAAAACTCCAAACAGCATATGCAGTGTGCAATTAGAAATCAAAGATGGCATCAAATTGGTAAACATGTAAAGCCTGTCTAATTACACGGGGTTACAAAGGTACTTTATGAAAACAGCACAAAGCTTTCAAATGCTTCCTAGTCCTGACAGCTGACTAATTAAAAGAAGTTTTTACTATTTGGAGCCTTTAAATATTTTTCATGTTTTAACTCTTTAAAAAGAGGTTATAACCAGTCTATGTACTGATACTGGAGGTTTTGATAGTTTTATAATGCAAGCACCGACCACACTTACCAGCTCAACCAGACAACATAGTGTTGAAGCTCAGTCACACAGATCAAAGTAACACAAAACCTCTTGTTCCTACTGGCTCTTTGGTCTAGGGGTATGATTCTCGCTTTGGGTGCGAGAGGTCCCGGGTTCAAATCCCGGACGAGCCCTTGTTTAGTGGAATGCTTTGATAAACTATACAAAAAATGTATCAAGTGTCCCGTTAAAATGTAATGATCAAACAAAAATGACACATGCTGATACACTGGTAGAAGTTGGTGAGCTTATGTGGATGCAAATACCTTTCGTAACAATTCTGTAGGCTTAAAGTTATTTAAAAATATCTTTGGGCAAATTCAAAGCATTGAAAATGTTTACAAAATCCAAACAGCAAGGAGCATGAAGTCAACACGACAAGATAAAATATCATGGTAATGTAAATGTTGCAAAATCTCTTGTATAACTAACCGATTAAAGACAGCGTCACAACGTTTGTATTGTACAGTTTGGGTGGATAAACATGATACATAACGTAAACAGTGTGAAGCATAAAGTCAGTGGGACTGCACACAGCTCCTGTCAAATGCTTCCAAGTCTTTTAATTTGACAAAGCGAGTCTTTAATGACACCTCATGCTTAAACTGTTAGAAATGCTTTAATGAAGCTCTGCATTGAATTTTGTTTTGTCATGAATACACTTCCCAGTACAACCAGTCAACATGGTTTTGATGCTAAGCCACGGAGGTCAAAGAAATGCCCTGGCATCTGTCCTGGCTGGCTCGTTGGTCTAGGGGTATGCTTCTCGCTTAGGGTGCAAGAGGTCCCGGGTTCAAATCCCGGACGAGCCCTTGTTTACCCACGTCTTTAAACATTGTTAGTTCATCAACTGCCTCTTCAGGTTCTAATCCCAGTGTGCAAACGGAAATCTGTCAGCTTTAGATTGTTAATAATAAGTTCAGTAGATGTATCACCTGTGTTGGACTTTAAACGAGAGTCAGTAAGATTGTGGTCATAACCACTATGTGATTTGGCACCTTTATACAGTAAAAACTGTGGTGCGCTGTTAGGATTTTGTTTGTACCAGTAAAGATAAATGTAGCTGCTGCTGGACTGATATGAACATTGTAGAGTAACAGTCTCTGTTTCTTTTACAACAATGTTTTCCTCTACTGGCCCAATTTCATCTGCAAAACCACCTGTTGTAAAGAGAGAAAAATAAAAAGAAATAATGTGAAATTTATTTTAATAATTTACATTGCAAACACAATGTAATAAATCAATAACTTTTATTTATTAATAAATATATTTTAAATTTTACCTGATGCAATAGTGAGAATCAGTGTTATGTATATTTATAAAAGTGCTCTAAACATGAGCTCTTGTAAGCTTTCAGCAACAAAATACTGAAACAAAAGTCAAACAATGGGTGTATGACCTGCTGGTTTATCAGTCACCAACATCCCACACCAAACCATTCAGAGCTTTTTACTGCATTCCAATATTAATGAAAGTTGTTCTGGAGTCAAAGAGCGACAATATTCCTCATTACAGTGTGTAGAACTGTTGTCTTACAGTAAGATGGACCTGGGCTTGATTCTCCAACTAGGATAACTTTTGTCCAGGGTCTTTTCTGTGTGGAGTTTACATGTTTTTCTGTGTCAGCATGGGTTTCCTCCAGGTGCTCTGATTTCCTCCCACAAATGTGCAACTATTCAAAAATGTTGCATACAAAAAAATTCTAGAATTTGTACTCGTGATAGTATGGCTAATACATACTATACATTTAGGTCAAATTTTAACCCTCATAAAGCAGCAGAACAAATTAAATGTAGGTGTTTGGTTTTTGTACAGTATAGAATGATTTCCTGTCACTGTGGGCTGCAGAGCACAGTAGTAGAGAGCAGAATCTGATACTGCAGCAGAGGAGATGTTCAGATCCACTCGATTTTTATCTTCATTTATTGTAGCAGAAAACCCAGAATCAGAATAAGCTTTGTTTCCATAATTACCCCCACTAACTGAAATAAGGAATTTTGGTCTGGATGTTGAGTACTGACGATACCAGAACAGATAATCATTAGAACCATCTCCACTGTAATTACAGGACAGAGTAACAGACATTTTCTCCAGGACAGTTTTAGTTAGAGAGACGGGTTGAATGTCTGCTGCAGAATTATAACCTGTTTGAAAGAGAAACAGATCTATTAATTTGATTTATTCTCTCTTTTTTTCATTTCTTCTTACATTATTTACACTATTTAATGTTAAAAGCTAATGGAGAAAAAATAAATACTTTTTACAACAGGTTAAATTCATGTCTTACCTAAAAGAATATGAAGAAGGCAAAGATGAGTAAACAGTGTCATGGCTGAACTGTATGACATTGTTCTAACTGCAATCATGTTTTTTACATTCGAACCATTTGACTTGACTTCCTGTTAACATCTGTAGCTGTTTCAGTGTTTTGTAAGATGTAGATGGAGTCGCCATCTGGTGTATAATTTTCTTGTTACAACACTTTACTTCACTACTACTTGTGGTTTGTGTTGGCATGCAAGTACTTACGTTTATGTAAAACCTCTCTCCTCCCTGTATTAAAATAGCTTTTTAAATAATGAATTTCCTTTTTTTTGGTTTGTAAAAGAGAGGTAAACACACTGTAGTTGTCTGGACCTAATGAATTATACCACATTGTGCTTGTACTGCTGAGCTTAATCAGCAAAATTACACAAAACCATGTAAACCAGTATTAAATCACCTTATCATTAAGCAGGGGAAGCAGAAAGTTTCCATTCCAAAAGTGAAATGTGCATTTATGTTTGCTGTATAGGATTTTTTTGCTAAATTGTTTTCATTTGGCTACATTGGAGGGATTTTGAGCATAAACTACCCAAATAAAGTCTTGCCACAGCATCTCAATGGGATTCAGAACCTTAATTTTGCTCATTTTGAACCATTTAGAGATGCACTTGGTTAAATTTGTTTTCTTAATTTATATGTGTTTCAGACAAAACCTTTCAGCTCACAGCAGCTCTGTTTGTGATGTATGCACACTGGAGCTTGATATAAGAAGTCTTGCATCATTTATATAAATGTTTGGCACCAGGTGGAACCAGCAGAGAAGAGTTAAAAGGTAGTACTGCCTTAAGGGTTCCCTGCAAAAGACCTCAGTAATGGTCTTTCTACATCATTGACAAACCTGAGGGATGAGGTGTAAGAGGCAAGATGACAGCAGCCAACATCCCTATTTACAGGGATGTATAAAAAGTCTTTGTTAGTCATGTGGTTCATGACCATTGGTTAAAAATAGATAGATAAAAATGCTAATTATATCTATTTAAAATAATTCCACACCAAGAGAACCAAGGAGAAACAAAGTAATACATGAAAAACACAAAAACATCCACAGACCACAACAAAGATAGGAAACTGAACAGGGATAACAAAGAACTATGAATTGGTTGTCACAATATAACAGGCTGCTCTTGTCGTCCATGACAACCCAGTTCTCAGAGTAAATGAAAGATAGGGAACCCTAAACACGAGCAGTAAGCCCACACCATCACCTGACGCAGCCCACGTCCTGCATGGTTCCACTATGTGTGGACTGCGATGGAAAAGTGGTTATCATAATGCCTCTGGGACACCTTGCACATCAGGGCAGTACCAAATGTGACACCCCCAAACTGCCATGACAAAACCAGACCAGACCAAAGCCGGCATTATGGTTTTACAGAGAAAAGCAGGTATGCCAAACAGAGGAGCTGCTTTCAGCAGTGGTGTGTGTTTGTGGTTAACTGATAACAAGGTGTAAAAACAAATAAACTTTGATCTTCTGAGCTTTGGGGAACTTCACATAAGTGAGTTTTTGTACAGCATCTCAATAGCTTTGTATCACTGGGTCAGTGGCGGAGCCAGACAATTTTCACAGGGGTGGCCAGACTGAGACCATTGCTCACACAGGGGTGGCACAGAAACTGATACTTTTTTTATGTGGTCACTCACTCATTTACCTATATAGACAGTGAGTGCCATGTAGAATTACATCACGAAGACCTACTAATAATAAGCTTTATTTCTCTTCATTTTCTTTGACAAGTGAAAAAACAAAACATAGCAACCTTAACATTATGAGGAAGAAAGAAAGATATTCCTTTGCAATAATTTATCATTTGGCTGCCAACTTGTGTGTACTGATGAGACTCAATTGAATCCCAGAACATGCTAGTGTGAATGCATGGAGAACTAATTTTAATTTTCTTTCAAGAATATGATACAGACTGACCAACACTATTAAGCCAAATCAGCATTGAAAATTAACTTTACTTTTAATAGCCTTCTACAATGCTGGAGCTTCTTAAAACAGAAGATTTTCTTTTAAATATGTGTTATTTACCTGCTATTAAATTGTTTTCCAACAAAATTCGCCCAATTTGGCGGATAATCGCCCAATCTGGCAACACTGGAATGCGCAGAGCCAGCTGGCGCTTTTACTCGTAGCTCGCCACGAATACTACTAAATAGTAGTACTTCTGTAATGGTGTTGGTGGTTGACATTTATGTTGAGTGTATTACTGCACTGTTTTGATGAAGAACTACTTATTTAAGGTGCGCTGCTCCTGCGTGCAGAAATGCTTCCGCAAAAAAATTGCCGGCAAAGCGGTGGTGGGGGGGCCAGAGGGGTGGCCGAAGATTACTTTATGGTGGCCATGGCCACCACTGGCCACCCCCTGGCTCCGCCCCTGCACTGGGTGTCTCTAAGAGCACAGTGATAGAGAGCAGAATCTGTCAGCTTTAGATTGTTAATAATAAGTTCAGTAGATGTATCGTCTATGTTTGACTCTAGTCGAGAGTCAGTAGGTTTGCGCTCCTCATCACTACTGGATTTTGCACCTTTATACAATAAAAACTGTGGTGCACTGTTAGGATTTTGTTTGTACCAGTATAGCCAAACGTAGCTGCTGCTTGACTGATATGAACATTTTAGAGTAACAGTCTCTGTTTCTTTCTTGATAATGTTGGTATCTGTTGGCCCAATTTCATCTGCAAAAGCACCTGTAGGAAAAAAAAACAATTTAATACAAAAATAAATGTATTTAAAAAACCAATGCAATGCATTAATGTCTAAACTGTTAATAACGAGCATTAATCATAAATTATTTTACCAAATAAAAATACATATTTTTTACTATTACCTGATGCTACAGTGAGAATCAGTGTTATGTATCTCCCAGTGTGCAGCAAGTTGCATTGTTGAGGCATTTTTGAACACAGCTTTGTGAGCACTCTGGATTAAACTCATAATAAGTCTCTAGGAAGCCACACACAGGAAGTGCAGATGCTACAGCATAACTACACACATAGCCAATGATATCTGTGTAGACACTCAGCTGGCCAATAGCAGATTTGAACCAGGATCCCAGCAGTAGTTGGCTAGCCTAATAGACCACTGCACTGTATGAGATATATTAGAAACCTTAGGTAATGTGTTGAATCGTAACTTACAGTAAAGCTTTCATTGTTGGTAAAGAAATGTTGTTGGTCAATCACATTGGCCTGGTGGCACTGTGTATGTGTGTGTGTGTGTGTGTGTGTGTGTGTGTGTGTGTGTGTGTTGCTATCAAGAAAGAAAATGCATTTAAATAAATCTCGTTGTGAAATCAAATAAATGTGATGTTTGGAAATCTTTCGAAAGTAAGTTAATAAAGTTCTATGAGGGTGGCATGGTGGGTAGCACTGTCTCCTCACAGCAAGATCCTGGGTTCAGTTCCCAGGTGAAGCGGTCCGGGTCCATTCTGTGTAAACTTTGCGCATTCTCCCCATTCTCTTCACAGCCCTGTATATTTCCCCTCCATGAAATAACAGAGCACACTTAATTTATGTGTTTGGTTTTTGTACAGTATAGTATGATTTCCTGTCACTGTGGGCTGCAGAGCACAGTAGTAGAGAGCAGAATCTGATACTGCAGCAGAGGAGATGTTCAGATCCACTTGATTTTTATCTTCATTTATCTTTGCAGAAAACCCAGAAACTGCAGCTTTTTTATCAAGCTCACTAACCCGAATAATAAACTCTGGTCTGAATGTGGAGAACTGACGATACCACAGCAGGTAATTATTTCCAGCATACCCACTGTAATTGCAGGATAATGTAACTGATTTTCTCTCCAGTTCATTTCTGATGGTAGAAACTGCTTTAATATACTGTGCTGAATTATAACCTGTTGAAAAGGAAATTGGAGTGTTAAATCAAATCAGTGTTCAGTTCTGCAAATAGATGGTAACTGTATATCATATTCCTAATGACTAAGCGAAAAGGTGGAAGAGTAAGAAGAAACCCTCTGAGGACCTATCATCACATTATATTTATAAACATACATGTTAAGTACAGATTAATTTTATTTTTTCCTGCTGTTTGTATTCTGTATTCTGCTAATACTAAATAAAAATATTAAAGGTTAATACATTTAAATGAAATGTTATGTCTTACCTAAGTAAGGTAAAATGAGACAAAGATAAGCGAGCAGTGCCATGGCTGAACTGCACAATCAGTTAAACTGCATGTTTAACCATTTTCTCTCTTCAACTTCCCTTTCTAACAGTACAACTGTTACAGTGTCTAGAATGATGTAGATAAATTCTGCCATCATGTGTATACTTCCCCACACTACATCTGTGTGTGCAAAACAAAAAAGAATAAGCCCTTCTGTCATTTAGATCAGTTTTATTATTTTCAAGTTTGTTGTTTAGCTAATGATTCATGACTGTATGATTTCATGTATTGCTTTGTTGAAATGTTGATTGGCATATACTAACACTTGACTACAGTTTAATAACAATGAGTTGATACCTAAACTAATAATAAGTGCATCATTAATTAATGATATGTATACATTAACAATTTAATGAGTGACATATGAATAGCCATTAATAAAGACAGCTGTTAATTTCTAACATACTATTGTCATTGTGTTAACTAATTAATTACTTACTGTATTAAATTTTTCAGTAATGCACAATAAATTGTATATGTGAAGACTATTCTAATTAGACACTGTATATATCATTTTTATTTATACATGTTTATAGGCCAAATTATAGACCTGTAGTTATCAGGACTTAATCAACAGTTTTAGTTGGTGTTCTTAAGAAGGTAAATGGAATCAGTATTCCACAGTTTTCTTGTCCTTTATGTTTCACACACAACGTTAAATAAATTATTGACATTTATTATTATACATAACCCATCACTGACCAACTATTATTTGGATGGTAGACCATTCTGAACACACCTGTGGCCTATCCTGGTAGTGACATGTTAATGTGTGTTGCAATGGCATGAATGTTTCTGGCAAAACAGCATTGCTGAGATGTTGTAGTGTACACTTACCCGCACTTTTATTAGCCATATCTACCTTGCAGCTCCACCTTGCTGTTGTACAGTTAGAGACTATAGCACATCCATTGTTGACTGGATATTTTGGTTTGGTGCATTGCTTCTTAATTCTATTGAACTATCCATTTATTGATTAACTACATATTTACACATCATTAGTTAATGTATCTACGCATCATGAAATCTGTCTACATTCAGCATGACTGCATGATGATGTGCTCCACCAAGTAAAGTCATGACATAATATACATTTACAAGCAGCCCCGGTTCTGGACTGCTTTGCTTGGGGGGGCAGTAAAACCTAATGAGGGGGCATGTTGATAGTCATGTTTTTGAAGCCAGAAATATATTCAAGGCTTGATTTGTGCATGAATGATGACAGCCAAGCTATTGATACTGGCTTAAAGTGATGTATGAGGTAAAGAAATAAAAATGCATGTTTTCGAACTTAAACTTAAAACCCAATGATTAAAAAATACATGTTGATTATGTAAATGGAGAAAAAAGATTATATAATTGTATTTCATTTTAATACGCCCCCTTAATTAAATTGCCATTAGTTCATTAGCCTAACCGCTAACGGCTAATAAAATAATTTAAGCAACACCTATGTAAGAGGTAAGTAACATTAAAGCAACGAAAAACCACAGTTAAGCAAATATTACCATGTGGAAGTCAGTTTAAACTCAGAAGAGTGTTTACCAGTATACCTGCCTCTCGCTCACACTAACAGAACATATACTGCCGAACTGAACTGTTTGGGGCAGTCTGCCGATTTTTATATGACTCAAAGAGCCAATCAGGAATAAGCAAGGAAATATCTTCACACTGTAAAACAAAATGCATTTTTGTGATTGGTTCAGAGATAATTTTAAAAATAGCCGTTGCTTGCATTGTGCTTGGGGGGGCAAAGACACAATTTGGGGGGGCAATGCCCCCCTCAGCCCCCCCCCCCCCCCTAGCGCCGGCCCTGTTTACAAGTCATATGTAATATTAATAAATCATTCATTAGGTATGAGTAACTTACAGATCAGTGAAATGCCTGCTAATAAGGTGCATATCTTTTGAAGTCCATCTATTAAAATGCACAATTTCCAAATGTTTCCTGCTACACAAGACATGAGATCATAAGAAACAATCTGAGCAAACCAGCATGACAGACTGTAAATGTTTTTACTTTATTGTATTTAGAACATATAAAGTTATACAAAACATCTCTACACATTAATAAAGACTGCTTTGTGCGAACAGTTACAGCCACAAAAAACAGTTTTAAATAAGAAACTAATAGCTAAACCTTCTGTAGTTTTTCAAAGATAACCAAGGCTATTTTTGGTACAAAGAAAATTATATATATATATATATATATAAAACTACACCATAACAATTGTCCAAAATATAAAAATAATGGCTATTTTTGGAAATGCTTATTCCCGTGTTCCCAACAGCTGCAGCTACAACCATACAACAAAAAGGACTGTACACATTATCTTCTAATAAAACAAAAATATATCGAAAACAAAAAAGTTTTTGCAGCCTTATACTTAATTTGTAACTATGAACCACCAAGTTAAAAGATTTTTGGACAGTACACTCACATTTTGTTAATATCTAGGAGATCACCTTTTTCTTTCAATGCACATATCTTGGTTGGATTTGGCTCATGAGCACACTGATCTTCACAAAACTTAACAAACTTTTGCAAAACTTAACAAATTTTTGCAAAACTTGACAAACTTTTCACAAAACTTAACAAAAAGTTGCTTTTTTTAAATTAACCGTCAGGGCAAGGAACATTTCAGGACTGACTGTGGCCAATTCCGCTATAGCGGCCTGATTACCAATTGTGTTTCTATCCACATTTATCCTGTTTTCCACATTTATGCCTCTGCCTTTGTCAAGCCTTTTTTCACCAGCTCCAATACTTTTTTGTATCTCTTGATGGAATCTTCTGGTCCTTACTAAAAGAACAAATGTGCATTTCAAATTTCTGAAAAATCTTACCCAGTGGGGTCAGATATAGTGAGAAAAGGCTAGGACCCAGAACAGAGCCTTGAGGTAAACCATAGTTAATGGGAGCTGGAGTGGAAGTCCATTTACCTACTTGAACTGTGAATGAGAGGTCTTTCAGGTAGGAGGAAAACCAACCTAGGGCTTTCCCCTGATTCCCAGTGATGGAGTAAAGACGCTTTAAAAGAATATTATGATCAATAGTGTCAAATGCTGCAGTTAAATCCAGCATAACTAGAATGACACAATGACTAGAATAAAGAGAAAAAAAAATCATTAGTGAGTTTGAGTAGAGCTGACTGTGTACTGTGATGAGCCCTGAAACCAGCTGGAGATAGACCTTCTCTAAAACTTTTAAAAAGAACGGCACTTTGGAAATTGGTCTATAATTAGAGAAGGAGGTGGGATCTAGGTTTGATTTTTTGATGAGTGGGTGAACCTCAGAGTGTTTAAAACACAATCATTAAGGCTACCGTTAATGATGGCCGACACAGTCCCAAACACTCTAGTGCAGGGGTTTTAAACCTGTGGGGCGCACTCGTCTGGGGGGGGATGGCGCAAGTGGCTGACCGGGGGGGGCGTGGCACTACGAGATTATTATTATGAGCCGGTGGCACACGAGACTGACGGAGGATGCGCCAGGCATCCGCGATTGAGCCTTGGTCCACTGAGGGGAAGGGGGCTTGGCATCTGTGCTCGAGCCGTGCCTCATCCAGGGGAGGGGGGGCTTTGCGGAAGCAGCGCTTGGCACACGTGTTTGCTCCGCGCTCCACCAAAGGGAGGGGGGCGTGGCACGAGGGGGGGCGCAAGGCCCGCCAGGCACAAGAAGGGGGGCGCATGCCTAAAAAGGTTGAAAACCCCTGCTGTAGTGTTCCCAAGGAAATGTGAAGGAATAACGTCCAATGTGAAATTATTAGGCTTCATATGAGTTACAATATCAGTTAAAAAGGACAAAGTCACAGAGTCAAACTGGGTTGGAAAAGCAGAGCAGACCGTGAGCTCAAAGGGTTCATCATCTAATGTGGGCATGGCTGATCTGATCGACTCTATTTTGTTGATAAAAAAGGTGGAGAAATTTCTCACATAGATCAGGAGCTCACTTAAGCTTTATAGTTATTTGACATCATAGCCTGAGGACTGAGAATGCAAATGATATATAAAAAAATGTAAACATGCTTATAGCTCCTCCTCTGAGAGAAGGTTTTTGTACAGTGTAGTTGAATTTCCTGCTACTGTGGGCTGCAGAGCACAATAGTACAGAGCAGAGTCAGATACTGCAGCAGAGTCGATCTCCAGTTCTACCTTCTTATTCACTTTGTTAAAACTGATGGACATTCTCGGGTCAGATGGTTGAGCCGTGATGACAGTACCCTCATTAGTCAGCAGCAGAAAATCTGGTTTTGATCCAGGTTTTTGATGATACCAGTGGAGTTGATTATATGCTGATTCATATGTGCAGGATAGTGTGATGTTGCTGCCTTCATTTGATGATAAGCTGGGTTTATCTGCTGTAATACTCTCAGCAGCTTCTGCTATAAAACATGTTAACAATATAGAACATTTATTTTATTCTAGATTAAAAACATTTAACTAAAATTGTTATCATGTTTGTTAGTGGATTTAATACAAACACAATAAAATATGATAGTTATTGTACGTATAACACTTACCGTTTTCATCAGTTATGAGTAAAATGAAGAGAAGGAGTAATATCACTGTTCTGAGTGTCTAAAAGACATACTAAAAATTGTCTATACTGTATGAAAGAACATAACCCCACCCCACCCCTAATCCATGTGCATTTATGTTAACCCTGCCTTCATAGGTCATGCATCTAGATGCATCTGTTTCCAATATCTTAGGTAATGCATGCCACGAACTTTTGGAAACCAATGTAATTAATCATTAGTGTTTTAAATGCAGACGCTGCACTTTATTGTTTTTAGCTGTATTTACATCACAACCTAATGCAGGAACAAGTATGTTGACTCCTGACAAATGACTGTCATGCTGCTGCTATTACTTCACATAACTGTGTTATTTACAATAAATAAACAGTGACTTACATCATATTTGGACATGACTAGGTGCATTCATGCCTCTTAATATTCGTGAAGCAGACTTTATAATTTATGAGGTGATTTTTATTGTGTTTTAACAGTGTTTTTAGATGTGGCAGTAGTAGATGTTTTTTTTAATGCTAACAGTTTAACTAGATCAGTGTGTTTTAATTTCTGAATGGCTGTTGCAGATGAGTTGTAGATCAGTGGCACATGTTAATGATGTCATCAAGAGTAAGTGGCAATAAACGGCACTGTGTTGGAACGTATTTTGTGTGTTATTTGCTTTACACACAAACAATGGCCTTATTTAAATTATTTGTTATTTACATTAAGTGTTATTTACATTAAGCAACAGTATAAGATTGGATTACACGTTTTTTTTCCTGCCCAGGGCTTTTGGGAGGCTGAACCACAGAAATTAATTCTTGAAATGCATACATTAAAGAGGGTCCATGTGCTACATTTTCCTGTCTTATTATTATACAGTTAGCATTACTGTATAATTAAAAATACATATTAACATTCATTTTGTTCAGACAACAGACACACAACTACACCAATAAGAAAAACACAAAACCTAATGTAGGATTTATAAAAAAGCACTATAAAACAATTTGTCTTAAATTATTTATAATTACTCATTAATTAATAACAAATAAAATTTAATACCTAAAAAATATTATATTATTACAGTGCTCTGTATGCACAGAATACGGTTATATAAAGGTTAACATAATATATACAGTGGGGCCAAAAAGTATTTAGTCAGCCACTGATTGTGCAAGTTCTCCTACTTAGAAAGATGAGAGAGGTGTGTAATTTTCATCATAGGTACACTTCAACTATGAGAGACAAAATGAGAAAAAAAAAATCCAGGAAATCACATTGTAGGATTTTTAAAGAATTTATTTGTAAATTATGGTGGAAAATAAGTATTTGGTCAATAACAAAACTTCAACTCCATACTTTGTAACATAACCTTTGTTGGCAATGACAGAGGTCAAACGTTTCCTGTAAGTCTTCACCAGGTTTGCACAAACTGTAGCTGGTATTTTGGCCCATTCCTCCATGCAGATCTCCTCTAGAGCAGTGATGTTTTGGGGCTGTCGCTGGGCAACACGGACTTTCAACTCCCTCCACAAATTTTTTATGGGGTTGAGGTCTGGAGACTGGCTAGGCCACTCCAGGACCTTGAAATGCTTTTTACGGAGCCACTCCTTCGTTGCCCGAGCTGTGTGTTTGGGATCATTGTCATGCTGGAAGACCCAGCCACGTTCCATCTTCAATGCTCTCACTGATGGAAGGAGGTTTTGGCTTAAAATCTCATGATACATGGCCCCGTTCATTCTTCCCTTAACACGGATCAGTCATCCTGTCCCCTTTGCAGAAAAACAGCCCCAAAGCATGATGTTTCCACCCCCATGCTTCACAGTAGGTATGGTGTTCTTGGGATGCAACTCAGCATTCTTCTTCCTCCAAACACGACGAGTTGAGTTTTTACCAATAAGTTCCATTTTGGTTTCATCTGACCACATGATATTCTCCCAATCCTCTTCTGGATCATCCATATGCTCTCTGGCAAACTTCAGACGGGCCTGGACATGTACTGGCTTAAGCAGGGGGACACGCCTGGCACTGCAGGATTTGAGTCCCTCTCGGCGTAGTGTGTTACTGATGGTAGCCTTTGTTACTTTGGTCCCAGCTCTCTGCAGGTCATTCATCAGGTCCCTCCGTGTAGTTCTGGGATTTTTGCTCACCGTTCTCATGATCATTTTGACCCCACGGGATGAGATCTTGCGTGGGGCCCCAGATCGAGGGAGATTATCAATGGTCTTGTATGTCTTCCATTGTCTTACAATTGCTCCCACAGTTGATTTATTCACACCAACCTGCTTGCCTATTGTAGATTCACTCTTCCCAGCCTGGTGCAGGTCTACAATTTTCTTCCTGGTGTCCTTCGACAGCTCTTTGGTCTTGGCCATGTTGAGTTTGGAGTCTGACTGTTTGAGGCTGTGGACAGGTGTCTTTTATACAGATAACGAGGTCAAACAGGTGCCATTAATACAGGTAACGAGTGGAGGACAGAAGAGCTTCTTAAAGAAGAAGTTACAGGTCTGTGAGAGCCAGAAATCTTGCTTGTTTGTGGGTGACCAAATACTTATTTTCCACCATAATTTACAAATAAATTCTTTAAAAATCCTACAATGTGATTTCCTGGATTTTTTTTTCTCATTTTGTCTCTCATAGTTGAAGTGTACCTATGATGAAAATTACAGACCTCTCTCATCTTTCTAAGTAGGAGAACTTGTAAATTTGTGTAAAGTGTAAATTTGTATTATATCACATATAATAATATATATAAAGTTTTATTGAGAATATTGTACATGTAATGTAGATGTTGGGTTTTTGTACAGTACAGAATGATTTCCTGTCACTGTGGGCCACAGAGCACAGTAGTAGAGAGCAGAATCTGATACTGCAGCAGAGGAGATGTTCAGATCCACTCGATCTTTATCTTCATTTATCTTTGCAGAAAACTTAGAACCTGGAGCTTCTTTTTGATATTCAGCAACCAGAATAATGAGCTCTGGTCTGAATGTGGAGAACTGACGATACCACAGCAGCTCATTACTTCCTGATCCACTGTAATTACAGGATAAAGTAACAGAGTTTCCCTCCAAGAAAGTTTCTTCAGTCGTAGAAACTGGTGTAATAGTCTGTGCAGAGGTATACACTTAAAAAAAAAGGAAAATAAATGTAATTTAATTAAAACAAATAAAAACATTAGATTATTAAAAAAAACATTATATATAATAGTATTTCTCACCTAAAATGACTGAAAGAAGGGAAACAAAACCAAGCAATGCCATGACTGATCTGCAGACTAGTGCAGCTTAAAGCCTGTTATCATTCTTATACATGTTTGAATCACTTCCTTTCTTCAGCTTCTCTTTCCAACAGTGCAGCTCTGTTACAGTGTTTAGTAAAATGTAGATGGAGTCTGCCATCATGTGTTTACTTTCCTTCCTACATCTGTGTGCAGAAAAAAACATTTTCAGCTGTTCTACAACTGATCAGTTATCCGGGGGTGGGATAACTGCGCTGACATGCGTATATTTACTTCATATATAAACAGTGTAAATCAAGCACAAGTGTTGAAAAAGTATTAATAACGTAACAACGCATCTCTTGTAGTTCTGACTTTTGTGTTTGTATATTTGACGTGCACATATTTTCTCTATCTGCAAAAAATTATACAATATGGGGAAGCGATTTTCGTACTGGACGTTGTACACCGCCGTGGTCATATACTGGATGATCGCCTGACGTCCGAGACTTCATTTATTTATTTTTCTTGTATTAAAGTATTTCTTGTTCTCATCCAATAAACATTCAAAAATGAATAAAATTGCCCGAACTAACTCTGCAGTAAACAATGTTCATATGCGAGGTTCATATCAGATAACAAACTAAGTGAGCGTCAAAAAAGTGCATGAAGCAGAACGCTGAATAAAATGCATTAAATGTTGTAATAGTTACACAGTGACATGTACGGTTAGTTATGCCTGTATTACAGAATTGAGTCCTACACAGTAAGATATATTTATATACAGTATATATATACATATATATCACTTTATTGTCACATCACCATTTGTTCAATATATACAGATAGAATACAGGAATCTTTATGTGCAGCTGTATAAAATTATTAAAAGTGAATGACTATAAAATATTTCTGAATCAATCACAAAAACGTGTTTTGCTGTGTGAAGTTATTTCTTTGCTTATTTCTGATTGGCTTTTTGAGTCATATAAAACAGGCATAAAACTGCTTCTGTGGTGAAGGATGGCTGGGTTATGCTGGTACTGGAGGTTTTGATAGTTTTGTAATGCAAGCACCGACCACACTTACCAGCTCAAACAGACCACATTGGTTTGACTGTCAGTCCCGCAGATCGAAGGAACACAAATACTCTTGTTCCCACTGGTTCGTTGGTTTAGGGGTATGATTCTCGCTTTGGGTGCGAGAGGTCCAGAGCTCAAATCCCGGACGAGCCCTCATTTAGTGGAATGCTTGGTTGAACTATACAAAAAACGTATCAAGTGTCCCGTTAAAATCTAATGATCAAACAGAAATGACACATGTTGATACACTGGTAGAAGTTGGTGAGCTTATGTGGATGCAAATACCTTTCATGCCTTTAATGACACCTCATGCTTAAACTGTTAGAAATGCTTTAATGAAGCTCTGCATTGATTTTTGTTTTGTCATGAATAAACTTCCCAGTGCAACCAGTCAACATGGTTTTGACGCTAAGCCACGGAGGTCAAAGAAATGCCCTGGCATTCATTCAGGCTAGCTCTTTGGTCTAGGGGTATGATTCTCGCTTAGGGTGTGAGAGGTTCCGGGTTCAAATCCCGGACGAGCCTTTATTTACCCACATTTAATTAATCAACTGCCTCTTCAGGTTCTAATCCCAGTGTGCAAATGGAAATGAAATGTGGCAAATAAATGGCAAAACTTGAACAGCTTTCTACGTGGATGCCATACTACATTATTAAAATTCTAACCTTTAGCTTAAACTTTGTCCTCGTACAATTACAACAAACAAGCAAAAAAAAAAAACCCTTATAAAATCATGCTGCCAGAGTTATTCTAAAAGCCATCCAGAGGTTTTGTGAATCCATGTTTAAATGTAAAGCACTGTCGTGAAGGAAAGTCAAACAGGGCAGAGTAAGGAAAATCTCATGTCAACGTCATGTCAATGTTTTTTTTGCCACTGAACTAAATAATTAGACAAGATCTGTTTTATGTTTTTGATTTGTATTAAAAAAAAAAAACACAAATTGAACCAACTGATCAATGACATGTAAATTAAAGTTGATTTAATTATTTTAAAAATGTTGACCTAAATTATTTTAATTTTAGTTATTTGGTTACTGTAATATTTGGGTAAATGTAAATAACTTTTAGTCGTAGTAGGATGATTTGTACAGGATTTGTGATTCTTGTATAAATTTCGGGAGGTGTTTTGTTAAAATCCAAGTCTTTACAGTTGACTAATTAAAACCAGTTTGCCAAACTGTTGGCTTTAAATTTGATTAAAGTACCACAATGTATCAGAGTGTTCCCACTGGCTCGTTGGTCTAGGGGTATGATTCTTGCTTTTGGGGTTTGTAGTCTTGTTGGGACTACAGACAGAAAATGTATGCTTCCTGCCAAGAGAGGAAGTGGGTAAAGTTACCTGTTACAGGTGGATTGCTTTTTGGAACTCCCTTTGGACTGTTTGCTTTAACAGTGATCTGCTTGGGTTTTGACCTTGGTCTGTTTATCAGGATGTGTTTGTTGTATATGTCTAAACAAAGTACCAGTACAAGATGACATGAGTGCATAACTACTATTAGCATGTCAGGTGATGGTGGGTTGGAATCCTCTGAATAAATAAGGCTGCACACTGGGAAAATGTGAAAGTTTTCTTATACAGTGTTCAATATGTTATCCAGCTTTTTACACTGGCAGCATCTGCATTTCACTAACAGACTAACACATCCTCTGTTTGGGACAGAGTTTTGGGATATATTTGACTAGGCAAGAAGTGCAGACGCCTTGGAAGTAGGGGTAGTAACAGTTATGTCCAAGTGCGTGAGTCCTGACAACAAACTGCACCTCTGCACACATTTCTCTTACCCTCTGTTCCCAGGTGAGAATAATTATCATGTTGGGAACCAGGGGTGAACAGTAGGCTGGAAGAGGATTTAATAGTGGTACACAGTACAGGAAAGAGAGGAGAGCACCTGCCTGCCCAAACCCACATTCAAAACCAGTCATGGTCACCCTTTCAGTAAGAAAACCCATCTGCTAAGGTCATGTCATTATCGATTACTTCTGAGTCTTTGTCAACTCTCCGTGCTGTGTTTTGATCTGTGACAATGTAACTCATTTCTACAGTACGTGAACGCACATGTACGTCTTTATTTACTTTCTACACAGTACCTGTGAATGTGTGAGTTTGATTTACTGTTCTGAGCATACCTGTCAAGTCTCCCGTTTTGGCCGGGAAACTACCGTATTTTACCCCTCTTTCCCGCCGTCCTCCCGTATTAGTATCTTCCCGTAAATTTCCCGTATTATATTATAATTTTAAAAAACATTCCTGTGCCTCTCCAAACTGAAATGTCACTAACCTCGCGAGAACTGCCACCCAGGCTGCTGCTAGGGGCCCTGTTCCCTCAGTTGAGCTTGAGTGAGGATAGGCTGAGACAGGAACTCATTGACTACCAGTTGACAGATAGCAAGCAACTCCCACAAGAACACAAAATTGACAGATTCTGGGGCCTGATAGGAAAGGATGTGAGGTTCAGTGAGCTGCCAAGACTAATGAAGGCTTTACTTTGCATTCCCCACAGCAATGCCAGTTCTGAAAGAGTGTTTAGTATGGTGAGAAAGATTGTTACATAAAATAGGATGTCATTAGACAACAGCACTGTTTGTGCTTTACTCTCATGTAAAATCAACCACTCTGGCCCAGCCCACAAATACACTCCTTCCAAAAAAGTGTTAAAGGATGCAAAGTCTGCAACAACTCTGTATAATAAGCCAGTGAATGCCAGAGAACCACATGAGTGAACATGAGATACTAAAAATGTGTAATGAAAATAAAATGTGTTTCACTTTAAGACAAGCAATGTGTATATACAGGGGTTGGACAAAATAACTGAAACACCTGTCATTTTAGTGTGGGAGGTTTCATGGCTAAATTGGACCAGTCTGGTGGCCAATCTTCATTAATTGCACATTGCACCAGTAAGAGCAGAGTGTGAAGGTTCAATTAGCAGTTTTGCTCAAAATATTGCAATGCACACAACATTATGGGTGACATACCAGAGTTCAAAAGAGGACAAATTGTTGGTGCACGTCTTGCTGGCGCATCTGTGACCAAGACAGCAAGTCTTTGTGATGTATCAAGAGCCACGGTATCCAGGGTAATGTCAGCATACCACCAAGAAGGACAAATCACATCCAACAGGATTAACTGTGGACGCAAGAGGAAGCTGTCTGAAAGGGATGTTCGGGTGCTAACCCGGATTGTATCCAAAAAACATAAAACCACGGCTGCCCAAATCACGGCAGAATTAAATGTGCACCTCAACTCTCCTGTTTCCACCAGAACTGTCCGTCGGGAGCGCCACAGGGTCAATATACACGGCCGGGCTGCTATAGCCAAACCTTTGGTCACTCGTGCCAATGCCAAACGTCGGTTTCAATGGTGCAAGGAGCGCAAATCTTGGGCTGTGGACAATGTGAAACATGTATTGTTCTCTGATGAGTCCACCTTTACTGTTTTCCCCACATCCGGGAGAGTTACGGTGTGGAGAAGCCCCAAAGAAGCGTACCACCCAGACTGTTGCATGCCCAGAGTGAAGCATGGGGGTGGATCAGTGATGGTTTGGGCTGCCATATCATGGCATTCCCTTGGCCCAATACTTGTGCTAGATGGGCGCGTCACTGCCAAGGACTACCGAACCATTCTGCAGGACCATGTGCATCCAATGGCGGTGCCGTGTATCAGGATGACAATGCACCAATACACACAGCAAGACTGGTGAAAGATTGGTTTGATGAACATGAAAGTGAAGTTGAACATCTCCCATGGCCTGCACAGTCACCAGATCTAAAAATTATTGAGCCACTTTGGGGTGTTTTGGAGAAGCGAGTCAGGAAACGTTTTCCTCCACCAGCATCATGTAGTGACCTGGCCACTATCCTGCAAGAAGAATGGCTTAGAAATCCCTCTGACCACTGTGCAGGACTTGTATATGTCATTTCCAAGACGAATTGACGCTGTATTGGCCGCAAAAGGAGGCCCTACACCATACTAATAAATTATTGTGGTCTAAAACCAGGTGTTTCAGTTATTTTGTCCAACCCCTGTATATATATGCTGAAAATACGTCAAATAAATAAATGTGCTTCAATTCCCTTTTGTGTTTTCATTTAGGCTGTATTATAAGAATTACATATGTAGGAATGTCCACAGCATTTCAGTGTCAACAAAGGTAGGCCTATCAGATTCTGATAATCTAATTGTAGTTTGTAAGTGTTTCACAGGTGGTTATTTTAGATTTCTTGTAAACCTGTCTTAAAATGTAAGGGATACTGAACCTCGGTTGGGCTGGTGGGACGGCTTGAAGCGCGCGGCGGAAAATTTCCCTTATTTTTAAATCCAAAACTTGACAGGTATGGTTCTGAGACATTCCATTTTTTCACAACCAGACCACAAACTTTAATAATGTTGTTTACACCAGGACAGGACAAATAATAATCAATAAATTAGTGTTTGTATTTATTATTAAAGGTTGCACCTTAAATATTTCAATTATTTTGCTCTACACTACGTCAGTTGTTTCTAATTTCTTTTGACTCTATACAGGTATTGAACATTTGAACACTATATTGTGATGAAGGTTGTAGTAGTGAGTGAGTGAGTTATAAGAATGATAAATGCCTTAACCCCTGTCATGCTTTATTATTTAATTGATTCAGCTTTTCTTTCATCAATTTTATCATATCAAGCTTGAAGGTCTGTCTAAAATCAATACCCTTACCAGCAAACCCATCATCTTGGGATCACAAAGCCCTTGCATGGGGGCACCAAGGAATCTGTTTGTGAGGCTCAGCAGCAGGAGCCAGATGTCGGTTGTGGCCCCCTTAATACTACATTCATGTCCACCACAGTGCATTGGGTTCATGTGTTCCCTGTTGCGAGACACCCAGCCAGTTAATGATGGATAAACTTTTGCTGTTAAAAATTAAAATATACTAACAATACATCAGAGAGAGCAGGTGCTATTTATATTGTACTGTGTGTGTGTGTGTGTGTGTGTGTGTGGTTAACTGATAACAAGCTGTGGGAATAAATAACTTTGATGTTCTAAACTTCATATATGTGAATTTTTGTACAGCATCTCAATAGCTTTGTATCACTGGGTGTCTCTAAGAGCACAATGATAGAGAGCAGAATCTGTCAGCTTTAGATTGTTGATGGTCAGTACAGTGGAGTCACCGGTTGTTTCTATCTTTAATCGAGGATCATCAGGAGTGCTCTGATCTGAACCACCTCTAGCAACTTTATACAGTAAAAACTGTGGTGCGCTGTTAGGATTTTGTTTGTACCAATAAAGCCGAATGAAGCTGCTGCTTGACTCATATGAACAGTTTAGTGAAACAGTCTCTGTGTCTTTTGCAATAATGTTGGAATTTATTGGCCATATTTTATCTGCAAAACCACCCGTAAAAATAACAGAGAAAATAATATAAAAAATGTTGTAATGGTAAACTAAGATTTTAAATCTTAATAACACAGACTTTATTTAGAACAATAATAAATTACCTGATGCTACAGTAAGAATCAGTGCTGTGTATCTCCCAATGTGAAGTAAGTTACATAGTGGAGCCATTTCTGATCACAGCTTTGTGAGGACTCTGTATAATAGTGCTGAACTCTTTACATGAGGAAACACGTCTCTAGGAAGTCACACACAGGAAGTGCAGGTGCTGCAGCAACCTTATACACATCACTATTGTAAAGTATCTATTCTTTATCAAAACACTGCTGGGAACTTTAAAGTTACTGTGCTGTTATTAGTCAATACTTCAATAATTGTACATGATAAAATATTTATTTGGGTCATTCAGTAGCTGCACTGCAATAAATAACATTATAAACAATAATATTAGTTATATAAGTTTAAAACTGAAAAAAAAAGTTTAAAACTCAATCTAAACTCTTAGAAGAAATCTTCTGTGAATCCTGTTTGACTCTAAGCAACATCAGGCTGTGTGATAAAGTTCTTAACAATCTTAGTATAAAAGTAAATTAAATGAAAAATAAGTAAAATGGGCTTTTGGAATTGCAGTCAAGACGGTAAGTTCACACACCTCTTTCACCTTCTCCACATTTTATTACATTACAGACTCATTCTATAATAGAGTTATTTTTTTGGTCACAAAATTCTACACAAAATAACCCAAAATGACAAAGTAAAAGCAGGTTTTTAGACACTTGTGCTAATTTATTAAAAATCAAAATGTAAAATATCATATGTACACAAGTGTGCACACCCTTTGATATGACACCCAAAAGTGAGCTGAGGTGCAGTTTGTTTTTACTGATACTGCTTGAGTTGTTTCTACAGTTTAATTTGGAGTTCACCTGTGGTAAATTCAATTGATTGGACATGATTGGGATTTCCAACACCTGCCTGTATAAGGTCCCACAGTTGACAGTGCATATCAGAACAAACTCCAAGCCATGGGGTTAAAGGAATTATCTGCAGAGCTCAGAAACAGGATTGTGTCAGGGCATAGATCTGAAGAAGGGTACAGAAAAATTGCTGCAGCTTTACAAGTCCCAAAGAGCACAGTGGCCTCCATCATTCATAAATGGAAGACGTTTGGATCCACTAAAAATCTTCCTAGACCTGACCGCCCGGCCAAACTGAGTGATCGGGCAGTGAACCCGAGGGTCACTCTGACAGAGCTCCAGCGTATCCTTGTAGAGATTGGAGAACCTATCAGAAGATCAACCATCCAGGCAGCACTCCACAAATCATGGCCAGACAGAAGCCACTCCTTAGTAAAAGGCACATGACAGCCCGTTTGGAGTTTGCCAAAAGGCACCTAGAGGACTCTCAAACCATGAGAAACAAAATTCTCTGGTCTGATGAAACCAAAATTGAACTTTTTGGCCTGAATACCAAGCGTCACATCTGGAGGAATCCAGGCACCGCTCATCACCTGGCTAATGACATCCCTACAGTGAAACATGGCGGTGGCAGCATCATGATGTGGGGATATTTTTCAGCAGCAGGACCGGGGCGACTAGTCCTGATAGAGGGAAAGATGAATGCAGCTAAGTACACCGAGATCCTTGAAGAAAACCTGCTCCAGAACACTCTGGACCTCAGACTGAAGTGAAGGTTTACCTTCCAACATGACAACGACCCGAATCACACAGCCAAGAGAACAAAGGAGTGGCTTCAGAAAAAGTCTGTGAATGTCCTTGAGTGGCCCAGCCAGAACCCAGACCTGAATCCAATCAAACATCTGTGGAAGGAGCTGAAAATGGCTGTGTACCGACGCTCCCCATCTAACCTGATGGAGCTTGCAAGGATATGCCAGGAGGAATGCTTGTTTATTGAATGATTGTTTATTAGATACAGGAAGCAGCAAGTGATAAAATGTAAACATGACAATAGCTCCCTCCTCTGATAACAGGTTTTTGTACAGCATAGTTGAATTTCCTGTTACTGTGGGCTGCAGAGCGCAGTAGTACAGTGCAGAATCAGATACTGCAGCAGAGTTGATCTCCAGTTCTACTTTCTTGTTCTCTTTAGTTTTGATGGACATTCTTGGATCAGGTGATGAAGCCTTGGTGACAGAACCCTCATAAATCAGCAGTAGAAACTCTGGTGCTGATCCAGGTTTTTGACGATACCAGTGGAGTCTATTATATGCTGATTCATATGTGCAGGATAGTGTGATGTTGCTGCCTTCATTTGATGATAAGCTGGGTTTATCTGCTGTAATACTCTCAGCAGCTTCTGCTATAAAACATGTTAACAATTTATAACATTTATTTCATTCTAAATTAAAAACATTATAGGTAAAAATTGCTATAATGCTTGTTATAGTGGAAATTTAAAACAAACTTAATGAAATATGATACTTATTGTATAACACTTACCATGTTCATCAGTAATAAGTAAAATGAAGAAGAGGAGTAACATCATTGTGCTGAGTGTCAGATTTACATCTGGTATACTAAAATTTGTCTCTACTTTGTGTAAGAACATCTCCTCTGCCCCACCTCCACCCCCAATTCACGTGCATTCATGTTAAACCTGCCTTCATATCTGATAGATTAAGAAAGTGCAGCTAAACATCTGCAGGAATTACAGATGCAGTTATGTCAGCATGAACCACAATCTTAAAGATACATCTGTTTCCAACATCTTAAGTAATCCATGCCAATAAGAACTAAGACTGTTTTAAAAGCAGAGGGAGATTCTACACAGTATTAGTATAGTGTTCCCAAAAATTGAGTGTAGATAGTCACTTATAAAACTATTAAACAGACCTCAAACTTAATTAAACAGAAATGAAATGTCAATAATGTTTTTACTGGCACAGTTGTTTTGGATAGTTGATCTTGGATCTAATGATGCTTGCTTGGATTAAAGTGTAAGATTACAGGGATCTCTGGTTGTATAAAGTTTAGTGTTTATAGAAAAGTTTATTATATAAAACGTAATAGTAATTTATTTTTCAAATCAATATTGTTAATAAAGGTTATAACCTGTATTGTGATGTCACTGTAGAAATCTGGTGATGGTGTTATAATTTGCTATAAAAAAAGATCCACTAAAATCTCAGTTCTTGCCAGCAAAGATGGTTCATGGCTCACCTCTTTGTGACCAAAAGGTCCATCCATATCATCGGACACCTGTCATAGTATGGGGGTGCATTAGTACCCACAGCATGGGTGACTTGCATATGTGGGGCTGTGCCACTGAGCTGAGGCGTATATGGTGATTTAAGAGAGACATATGCTGCCATTAAGGTAACTTCTTTTCCTGAAGTTGATGGTTCTTTAAGCAAGACAATACCTGTTAAGAACAAAAAAAAAGCAAATGTTAAAAAAGTTAAAACATTAAACATGTTAACAGCGCCCTCTCTGAGCAAAGACATTATATGCAGTGTACCAACTCACTCCCACATGGTTATATGGATTTACTCTCTATCATCCGTAACAGTGCATAATCACCTGTTTCTTTAACAGCCTAGACAAGCTCCAGACTATATAACCCAAAACTTTTTTTAATGAGGGATATAAGGTGTTATAATAAATCACATAACATTCATGGTTAATGCACAGAGCATATATCCCTACATGCAGTTTGTTTTAATACAACCCCAAATCCTCATTACTAGTCGTAAATTGCCCATGTCCCAATGTGTTGCAGGCCTGAAATGGAGTTAAATGGTACCGTTTGTGTGTGTGCTGGTACTAGTGTGTCATAGCACTGTGTGTGTATATGTGGTGTTAGTACTAGTGTGTACTAGTGTATCATGTGTGTGTATTGTGATAGTTGTAGTGTATAGTCAGACTGCTACAATAACATACAGACCCATTTTTTACACTATTCGGAGCAAAAAGGCATTTCAGAACATGTCAAACATTGAGAAAGATCGACTAGGATGAACTAGACAAACAGGTTTAATTACAGTAAATGTAAACAGTAGTTGTTCATATACCAAATATTCCATATTTAAGTATGTTGTTTGTAATAATAATAATGATATTAATAATAATAATAAATAATAAAAAAAACTCATAAAGTTATGAACTAAATGCTAGAACAAAAATATAAATGAAGTTAAGTAGTGGATCTGCCAAAACATCTGTGTTAAGAGTTTTTGTACAGTGCAGCTGGGTTTCCTGTCACTGTGGGGGTCAGTGCACAGTAATATATTACAGAGTCTGATACTGCAGCAGAGGAGATGTTCAGATCCACTTCTTTCATGTCTTTATGAACATCAGCAGATAAACCAGGTGGAATGTTTTCACTCAGAGATCCATCTGGATAGATGTAAAGAAGGAACTCTGGTTTAGATTCTGAATATTGCTGGTACCACTGCAAGTTCCCTACAGTCTGAGTAAAGTCTTTGTAGCTGCAGGACAGGGTAACAGTATCACCTTCAGTTACACTTTTATACGTAAAAAGTGGCTTGATTGGATCTGCCATAGAGTCACCTGTGATAGAGAACAGAGCATAATCACATTCTGATCACACACTAATGTTTCCCAATTTGATAATAATAATTATAGCAATAATAATAATAGAATTTTACTCATACTATTAATCTTTATGATAATCATTTTACTCACCTAGTGAAATCTAATGAATATAAAGGTGAACATGATGGGTGTGTATCAGTATGAGAATATTTCTGCAAATGCTTCTCTACAGTGGTGGTAGCATCATACATTATAATAAAGCTCCACCTCATGGCATCACATGGCAGTGACAACAGCATCGTTTTTGCTCTATATTCAGAGTTGCATGAGGAATCTTGAGTCCTAAGCACATTGTAAGCAAACACAAGCCACATGGGATCAACTTTGTTAGATATATATTGTGTATATACAGTAGGTGTTCACTTTTGCAACATGCTACATCCGTTATTGTATTTTATTGTAAATTGTAACATAAAATAATTTTGGAAATCTTATCTATGTGAACTCTTGGAATTTGTTCAATTTACAAATAATTAAATACTTGGCTGAACTTATTTGCTAAAGATCTAAAAGCAAATATACATCATATACCACATGAGGAACAGAGTATTTTGACTTATAGAGGTATACTTAAATTAGTGGTAGTAACAATCCAGGACAATAACAATAATAATAATTTGTAAATAAAACATTGATTTCTCTTCGGAATCATTTCTAATAGCTAATGCAGTGTCTCTGCTGAATGAGCTCGGCAGTAAACTGCACTGGCGTCTCATGTCTTTCTGCATTGCCTCATTTGGCTGGCAGAGAGGGCACAGAGGTCCAGATGAATAATGTATCATTTTTAATTGTCAGTCATCTGTGCATTATAAGTGTTAATACACTTCCGGTGGGGGTGTTTCTATATCACAGATTCTCTTGTACAGAGTTGTGCACATTTGTAAAAAAGTACAGTTACAATTGATCAAATGTGTGTGTGTGTGTGTGTAAAATTGTTGTGCAAAAATATGGCTCGACACAGGATTTATTTGTGTATAAATATTTTTCTTTTCTTTTGTATATGAACTACCTGTGTATCCATGATTCATTAATAAGGCTCTATTAAATTCATGGGAAAATTTGCTTACTTTTACAGATTTTACGGATTTAAAAAAAAAAGTGCCACAATTTACAGCAGTCATTAAATAACACTCATAAAATGCATGACAGAATTAGTGGAAGCTACAATGCACAGCACAACCTACTTTAATAGTATTGGTTTGGTAGTGTTTTAAGCTGCTTTAGACCTCGATAACTTGGACATTTTTTGTACCCAAAGTTGTCTTGGTCGCTCTGAAGCTGTCCCAAAAGACCTTAAAAATGATTTTAAAATGCTTCTCCTGTGTCAAGCTTGTATTAAAGTGCCGATATGCACTCTTCAGTTTCATCGAGTTTAAAAATATTACACACTGTATTAAGCTGTAATCTAAGAAATAAAACACTTTCTAAAATGTTGATGTCACCAAACAGACTCTGACCAGATAGTGGAGTCAAGTGCAGGTTTATTGTATCAAAAGAGTAGTCAAAAGCAAGCAGGGTCGGAACCGGGTAATCAATCCAAAGTACAAAACAAACAAAGCCAAAACAGAAGACAAAACGATAAACCATAGAACACAAAGCAAGGGTCAAAACCAGAGAAGCATAAGAATTCACAAAACACTCAGAAATGCACTGCATAGCAAAGATGGCCGCCGATAGATCATGTGAGCCACCAGCCAACTAGTATTCAGTTGTGGGTGCCCTCTGTTGGTGAGGAGGGGAACCAGCAGCCTCAGATGTAACAGTTGAGCTGGTGTTTAAAGCTATAAAACCTGTCGAAAATGTATACATAAATATGAGCCTATGTATATTGTCTTTGTTCTTTGAGAATTAAATTCAATTAAATTATCCTCCCAGTACCACTAGCTCATCGTTATTAGAGCTACTTAGAGTAGCAGACAGTGTGTCCAAGGAAGATAACCTTTCCATTGCATTTGTTGGTAAATACACACAAATCATGACAAACACATAATTTTTAAAACTTTTTACATCCAACCTTTTTAAATGTCTTCAATTTCATATGAGATTGGTATGAAACTCTTAGCAAATACTATTGCTACTTTGACTTAACAGGGGAAGTTTCTTGCAGAAAAAACACAGCGTCATGTTTTACCTTTAATAATTCAGGAAGCTCTGCCCTTTTTGATCTGTGTCTCGCTCCATTTAAAATTTAAAGAGGAAATGCGGATCTCTCTCATGACTGTAATTTGGGAGAGAGGTGTATGTGTATCCTGTTAGTATATTAATTTGAGTTTTTTTTTTTTTCAATTTGACTGGCACTTCTTTTAGTAGGTATTTTGAACACAATATCTTCTGTTTCCATTTTCTCACTGTTTTTATCAGGTTCATGGTTCCAGGTAATATTTCCTCCACATGTTCAACCTCTTTTCTGTGATAAGGTTTTTCAGATGTCTCAGAGCTCAGTTCTTTCCCTTGATCTGGAGCTCTCTCTGTTTTCAGGCCTGTCCACCATAGTGTCCTAATTGACAGTGTCAACCAGATTACATTCCTCCACATACATCTGTCCTTCAGACAATTGTTCTTTGTGCTCCTATGCGTTTTTATCTTCTTCCATTTTTTTATTAGGCTGAATTACATTTTTTCTGTCTTTATTTGCTATGCTTTCTGGACATTCTTTATGATTTTTTGATGGCCATGCACAAATCAGTAGTAGCAAACACTAAATAATCAAAACCGTTCACATGGAAACTAAAAAACAGGTTCAATTGTGTATTATTATCATTAAGAACCATGTACACATTGCGTCTGAATGAAACTACATGTTTTAAAAGGGGAGATTTGCTCCCAATCGAGATCTTTTCCATTGGGGAAACCATTTTTCTGTATCTGGATAAAATTTCTATCAGCTGTTTGTCTTTAATGAACGGCGGTACGTTTGATATGGTAATTCTTTTTGGCAGCCTAAGAACGGTAAGAAGACTGATGTGTGAGCCGCTTATAACTACACCGTTCTCCACTAGTTTGTTTGCTGTTTTCCTAAGTACAAAAGAAATAGCTATCACACTGTTCAGTCTAGACCCAGATATAACACAGTCATGTCCAACAACTTCTGATGCCACCTTAACTGTGTGGCACCACGTGAGGAAACTAAAATCACCTGCACCTGCTGCCATTGCCACTCCACTTGCTCCCAGTATGCACTTCTACAGAGAGAGAGAGAGAGAAACAATAAAAATCTTGTCTGTGTGTGTGTGGTTTTCATGTGAGTGAATGCTGTTAACTGATAACAAGGTGTAAGAATAAATAACTTTGATATTCTGAGCTTTGAGGAACTTCAAATTTTTGTACAGCATCTCAATAGCTTTGTATCACTGGGCTTCTTCTCTAAGAGCACAGTGATAGAGACCAGAATCTGTCAGCTTTTGATTGTTGATGATCAGTACAGTGGAGTCCCCGGTTGTTTCTGTCTTTAATCGAGGGTCACCAGGAGTGCTCTGACCTGTAGAACTTTTTGCACCTTTATGCAATAAAAACTGTGGTGCACTGTTAGGATTTTGTTTGTACCAGTAAAGCCGAATGAAGCTGCTGCTTGACTGATAAGAACATTTTAGAGTAACAGTCTCCGTTTCCGTTGAAAAAATATTGGAATCTTTGTCTGTTGGACCAATTTTAGCTGCAAAACCACCTGTTATAAAGACGAAAAATGTTGTAAGAAAACTAAACTAGAATCTTAATTTTTAATAACATGGCATTAATTAGAATGGTAATGAATTACCTGATGCTACAGTGAGAATCAGTGCTGTGTATCTTCCAATGTGTGTAAGTTACATAGTGGAGCCATTTCTGATCACAGCTTTGTGAGGACTCTGTATAATAGTGCTGAACTCATCACAAGAAGAATCAAGTTTCTATGAAGCCACACACAGGAAGTGCAGGTGTTGCTGCAACTTTATACAAAGAATGGAGAGGCCTGTAATTTTTATCGTAGGAACACTTCAACTGTGAGAGACAGAATCTAAAAAAAAAAATCCAGATAATCACATTGTATGATTTTTAAATAATTAATTTGCATTTTATTGCATGAAATAAGTATTTGATCACCTACCAACCAGCAAGAATTCTGGCTCTCACAGACCTGTTAGTTTTTCTTTAAGAAGCCCTCCTATTCTGCACTCATTACCTGTATTTATTGCACCTGTTTGAACTCGTAACCTGTATAAAAGACACCTGTCCACACACTCAATCAATCACACTCCAACCACTTCACCATGGCCAAGACCAAAGAGGACACCAGGGACACCAGGGACAAAATTGTAGACCTGCACAAGGCTGGGATGGGCTACAGGACAATAGCAAGCAGCTTGGTGAGAAGGCAACAACTGTTGGCGCAATTATTAGAAAATGGAAGAAAAGTGTCAATCTTCCTCGGTCTGCTGCTCCATGCAATATCTCACCTTGTGGGGTAAGGATGATCCCGTGAAAGGTCAGGAATCATCCCAGAACCACACGGGAGCACCTGGTCATTGACCTGAAGAGAGCTGGGACCACAGTCTCAAAGATTACCGTTAGCAACACACTACGCCGCCATGGATTAAAATCCAGCAGGGCACGCAAGGTCCCCCTGCTCATGCCAGCACATGTCCAGGCCCGTTTGTAGATCACCAATGACCTTCTGGATGATCCAGAGGAGGCATGGGAGAAGGTCATGTGGTCAGATGAGACCATAATAGAGCTTTTTGGTATCATCTCCACTCACAGTGTTTGGAGGAAGAAGAAGGATGAGTACATCCCGTCCCAACCGTGAAGCATGGGGGTGGAAACATCATACTTTGGGGGTGCTTTTCTGCAAAGGGGACAGGACGACTGCACCGTATTGAAGGGAGGATGAATAGGGTCATGTATAGTGAGATTTTGGCCAACAACCTCCTTCCCTAAGTAAGAGCATTGAAGATGGGTCGTGGCTGGGTCTTCCACAGCCAGGGCAACTAAGGAGTGGCTCCGTAAGAAGCATTTCAAGGTCCTGGAGTGGCCTAGCCAGTCTCCAGACATGAACCCAATAGAAAATCTTTGGAGAAAGCTGAATGTTGCCCAGCGACAGCCCCAAACCTGAAAGATCTGGAGAAGATCTGTATGGAGGAGTGGGCCAAAATCCATGCTGCAGTGTGTGCAAACTTGGTCAAGAACTACAGGAAACGTCTGACCTCTGTAAAGGTTTCTGTACCAAATAATAAGTTCTGTTTTTCCATTGTATCAAATACTTATTTTATGCAATAAAATGCAAATTAATTATTTAAAAATCATACAATGTGATTTTCTGAATTTTTTCTTTAGATTCTGTCTCTCACAGTTGAAGTGTTCCTACAATAAAAATTACAGGCCTCTCCATTCTTTGTGGGTGGGAAAACTTGCAAAATCGGCAGTGTATAAAATACTTATTTTCCCTACTGTATCTATCTATCTATCTATCCATCCATCCATCCATCTTTTAGGCTGCCACTGGCACATGGATTAAATTAAAATAAAATCTTATTTTGTACTTCAAATAAGAACATGAGCTGCTGTTTTCTGGAAAACGAGGTGTTGCTGTAATTAAAAGGAGAGGTGGTAAAAGCATGAACTTTTTTTGCACACTAAAATACACTTTAGTTTGTTAATTTGGGACACAGCCCCTTTTTCTTGTGTCTAATCACAACATCCTGCTAGCGTCAGTTTAATATCCCATCAAGAGTAAACAAAGCACCTATGCATGGCTTATGCAGGATCACCATACATGGTAGCACTTAAGCAGCCACACCCATGAATCAAGTATAGTTCTTTAAAGTGCATGATCTACCGACTTTCTACTGAGATCTGATTTGCTTTCAGGTGCATAGAAATATAGATGTCATTAGCAAATACTGTATTTGGTCTGAAGGGCTGATGCAAGCTAGCAGAAATCCAAGACTGGACTTAACATGCTGACCATTCACTCCATTGTGCTACACATCAAAATTACACAGTATACCTAGAATGCCATTTGTTTCCTATTTTTAATCCTCAGGTATTCCAATACAAGAATCATCTCATACAATTTCATACAAAATGTTCCTTTGAGAGCAGGCTTCTAGACATTGATTAGATTAAAAGACGTGTTAGTCAAAGCTTTGTGTTTAATGTTAATGCTACAATAGAAACTGACCAGGGCATTTGATTGGGCAGCTACTAAATAACTTGATCATAAGCTATTAAAGGGCCTATAGTATGCCCTTTATATGGGTTATGGAGTGAGATTTATCAGTTTATAGTGAGACTATGGATACATAACCAGTGTTGGTCTTTTAACACTTTAGTTATTGTCTTTAAATAATACTTAACCTTTAAGAAGCTCAACATGCTACATTTTCCTGCCCCTGTTAATATAATTATTAGGGCTGTCAAACGATAAAAATTTTTAATCACGATTAATCTCTGAATTTCATATAGTTAATCGCGATTAATCGCATAAAAAAAAAATCTGTGTAAATGTTATAGAAAACAAGGATTTTTAAGTGAAATGTTACAATTAAAATGGTGAATAAATTTTATGCTAAATGTACTTATGTTAAAAACTGCTGGGACAAGAGAAAACTGTAATCACTCACATACTAGGCAGTAATACTATCTAGCAGAGACCCTTGACTTCGTATATATGTCAGATTGTAGGTTAAAACTTCATCAGCATTGCTGTGTCTGATCCACTCATACCAGCACAACACACACTAACACACCACCACCATGTCAGTGTCACTGCAGTGCTGAGAATGATCCACCACCTAAATAATACCTGCTCTGTGGTGGTCCTGTGGAGGTCCTGATCATTGAACAACAGCATGAAAGAGGGCTAACAAAGCATGAAAAGAAACAGATGGACTACAGTCAGTAATTGTAGAACTACAAAGTGCTTCTATATGGTAAGTGGAGCTGATAAAATGGACAGTGAGTGTAGAAACAAGGTTTTAATGTTATGGCTGATCGGTGTATATCCACTCTATATTGCTATGCCTGCATGTAACTAGGCTTTTTTGTACAGTATAGACTGATTTCCTGTGACTGTGGGCTGCAGAGCACAGTAGTAGAGAGCAGAATCTGATACTGCAGCAGAGGAGATGTTCAGATCCACTCGATTTTTAGCTTCATTTATTTTTGCAGAAAACCCAGAATCTTCAGCTTTATTATATTCATTAACCAAAATAATAAACTCTGGTCTGAATGTGGAGTACTGACGATACCACAGCAGGTAATTATTACCAATATCTCCACTGTAATTGCAGGATAAAGTGACAGAGTTTCCTTCCAAGACATTTTCAGTGGTATAAACTGGTTTAATTGTCTGTGTGGAGATATAACCTGTTAAAAAGAAAGATAAATGTTATTGTAATTAAGTGTTCACATTGTGGATATCCAGACCAGTAATGTGAGAGGAAACCTTGTAAAGATCAGATCAAACCATCAGATACTATTTTAAGAAACACTTTAATTCATATTGCAAAGTTTGGATTGATTAAGTAATGTTCTGCTGACAAATATGTTTTAACAAAATAGATCTTTAAAACATGGTAAATGTGATGTTATTTCTTACCTGTAAGAACGGACAGAAGGTAAACAACTCCAAGCAGTGACATGACTGAACTACAGAACCATGAAGCTCAAAGCCTGCTGTAATACATGAACCGTTTCCTCTCTGTAACTTTCCTTTCTAACAATACAGCAGTTACAGTGTTTAGTAAAATGCAGATGGAGTCGTGGAGCCATCATGTGTTTACTTTCTCTCTCTACATCTGTGTGTATTTGTACAACTGATCATTTATGCAGTTATTTACTTCTTTCTGTCTGCAGAACTGCTTTATAAGCTCAATGTTTTGTATATTTCTGTATAAAGTCTTGTGACTGACAGCTGTGTGTGTGTGTAAATTCTAGATCAGCAGTTTCTGACAAGCTTAATTACACATTCGAACTCCAACAACCACGCCAACAATGCCACTGGACATTTTTTATTACATTTTATAAACATTTATGTTTGACGCGAACATTAACTGAAGCTCTTCAAGTCTTTATGAGTTCATGCATAAAAGAGGTTAAAAGTGGTTGAGGTACTGGACTAGTAATCAGAAGGTTGCAGGTTCAAGCCTCACACTGCCAAGTTGCCACTGTTGGGCTCCTTAGCAAGGAAGGCCCTTAACCCTTAATTGTTCAAATTGTATTCAGTCATAATTGTAAGGCGTTTTGAATAAAAGCGTCTGCTAAATGCTGCAAATGTAAATGTCAGGCACTGTGCTTATACCACAGCAAATATTTTGTATGAAAAAACACCCATCTGTACATTTGGATTGATGATCTAAATAAATAAAACCCAGTAATGATGTGATTTTAAACAGGTGATGTCAACAGGTGATGGTAATAATTATTTTGTCAACAAATGTGTGAGACTATTAAATGCTTAAAATCAATAATCCTCAAAAACAAAGGATTTGCATATTTCTCCATCTACAGTGCATAATATCATTAGACAATTTAAGGAATTTGAAGGAATTTCATCCCTCAGGTTTGATTAAGAAGCCAAAATCTAAATGTACTGTGTAATTATAGACTGATATGAAACATCAGGATAAAAACGCAACCATAGTACTAAAACTGCATTAATTAGAATAGTGAATGGTCTTTAATATTGTTAGGTTCTGTGGCGTCAGGGGAATGTGCCATCTCTCCCTGACGCCACAGGCCTTACAGAGCAGAAACGAGCTGTGCCCTTAATTACCTGGCCAGCTCGTTAGGGCGAACGGGCTGCACCTGTGCCTTCCCTTATTTAAGGGATAGGTGCAGAGCTGCAGCCGTCGCATCTTCTGCGTTTGTTGGCCTTTTTCTCTTTTCTTTCTTTCAGTTTGTTTGGCACTGCGGTGTCCTTTTATGTTTGTTTATTTTTTATCTCTAAGGTTGTGCCGCCGCACTGTGCCGCCGCCGCCGTGCCGCCGCCGCCGGGCCACCGCTATTGGGGCGCCACCAGGCCGCCGCCAAGCTGCCGCCATTGTGCCGCCGCTGTCGAGCCGCCGCCGCCGCCTGGTCGCCGCCTTCAGGTCGCCGTCAGGCCGCTGCCGCCGAGCCGTCGAGCCGCCGCCACCGTGAGATCCTGTTATCGCGCCCAGAGGAACGCGACCCCCTCCCAGCGTAAACCGCTGGTGACAGCGTCGCGTTCCGCTTTCTGGAGCGCTGTTACAACGGCCACTTCCCAGCCAACCTGGCTGGTGACAGCGCCGCTGTGTTTTTTACATAATGACGCGGTTTCGTTCCAGCAATCCTTGCTGCCGACCGTAACACCCGGGCTTTTAAAAAGCCCGTGTTTTTTCCCCCTTCTCCGGCCAACAGCGCGAGGTTTTCCACCTCGCGAACGCGGTCGCTTCACCTCTTTAGTGCTGGGAGCGGTTTTGCTTTCAGCGCTGCTGTGGCAGGCTGTGTAAGCTCCCAGCCAGGAGGTGAGCGACCAGGGTTCGCGCCTCGCGCTTCCCCTTTTTGTTATTTGTATTTTTCTGTTTATTTTCAGCCCCGACGTCCGGCTGCCTTCGGGATTACCCGAAGTGTTTTTTGTTGTTGTTATTCCTTTTATTTTATTGTATATTATGTTTATTATTTGGTAAATAAAACCCTTTTAAGTTAACCCTCTGCATCCTTGGGTCCTTCCTCCCCCACTCTTAACAAATATTAACTGTTTTCCTGATGTTTATGCTGAAGATGAGATTGTTTTCAGGGCTGGTGCAAGTTGCATAATTGAGGCATTTCTGAACACAGCTTTGGTTGCACTCTGTACAATAGTGCTGAATGAAACTCATAATAAGTCTCTAGGAAGCCACACACAGGAAGTGCAGATACTGCAGCATAACTACACACATCATCATTTACAGTATCTATGTATGTCTATGTATGTTCACTGCTGGAGACTTATGGGCTGTGTTGTCTGTCAGTATGTAGAAGATTTTTATTTCATTCATTTTATTTTCATCAACTGCTTTATCTGGATGGTTGTTTGTGATGGGTCCAGTTCCATCAGAAAAGGCAGGAATACTCTGGACAGGGCAAATCTATCAGCCAACCTCAATATAGTTGATAACATCTGCGTAGATGCCCGGCCAGCCAATAGCACCAACAGAGATTCAAAGCCAGATCTGAACTTGTATGTATTTAAACATAGAGTGTCAGCCACTTATTTGAACTCTGCTGGAATTTTCTTTGATTTTCTGAGATTAGGTTAGCATCTTCGTTGTGATGGTAAGAATAAGATGAACATGATTTATATTGTAATGGAAAACCTAGAATCAAGTGTTTAGTGAGCTAAAAAAGTCCACATTAAGGTTTTACAGAGAAAAGAAGGTTTACCAAACCTGCTATCGGTGGCCAGGTGCTCTATGCTTAAACTTAGTCATGGAAGCACCATGCTATGGGACGTGCAAAGCTTGTGAAAATGCAGCCAAGAAGACTTGCAGCTGTGATTGCTGCCAAAGGGGCTTCTACTAAGTCTCGAATAAAGGGTCTGAATACTTGTGTGAATACAATATTTCAGTTAAAAAAAACAATTAAGTTTAGATTGGTGGCTAAATTGGATCTTACATCTATTTAAAATTAAATTATCAACACAGAAAAGTGCACTAAATGGGGTTCAGTACTTTCTGAATTGATTTTAAATGCTCTAAAGATTTTGTTTCCAAACCTGAGGATGATTACTGGTGGGTGGCTTCTTTACAAATAAAACATTCAAAGGTTCTCTTAAAAGTCATCTTTGTGTGTTTATTGTTAAGCTTATCTATGTTAAATTTAAGAAAACGTATGAATATCAGATGGTGTTAAACTGGCAATCAGCAAGTGCAAACTAACAGTTTCATTTTAACATTTGTATTTGTGTCTATGTGCATCAAAGCCTGGGGGCCTAGAACTGAGTACGTCCGTCGAGCAATACATCCTAAACGGACCATACGGGTGTCAACATGGTGCATGGAAGCTCTGACATGCTTATACACCCTTAGTCCTCTTGCTTGAAGAAGTGCATTCACCATTCAACATCCAGAGTACACTGTAAAAATATAGAGTACACATTTAAAAAATATAAACTAAAAACAATTACTTTAAACTTACTGTGAAATGTTGCAGCAGTTACATGTTATACAGGACTTTAGAACATATATAGATCTTTATAAATGCAGTATGTTAATGTAATATTTTGAAAACATTTTACAATATGAATAAAATATTACACCACCTCTGACTGATTCCTTTTTTTTATTTATTCAAACCAAAATATGCATACAAATTATTTTAAAAGAATTAAAAGCACATTAAAAGAACTCATAAGGAAGGGCTTTGAAATGCTTCAGCATACTTTTCACACTTTTTTTTTTTAATGTAAAAACAAAAAGTGGCAATTGCTTTTGTCATTTTTTTTAAGCTGACAAACCACTCTCTAAAACGTTTTTGCTGTGGGAACAACAGCTTTTTTTTTTTTTTTTTTTTTTTTTTTTTTTTTTTTTTTTTTTTTTTGCTTTTTTTTTTTTTTTTTTTTTTTTTTTTTTCTTCAATAACATTATATCAATGTTATGTTATATCAATGACATGCAGGTCTTGTCAAAGTGAAAAAAGTGACTGATCAGCCGATGGCGAGCCCTTCAGTTTCCCATATGGTCTAGCGGTCAGGATACCTGGTTTTCACCCAGGCGGCCCGGGTTCGACTCCTGGTATGGAAATTCGTCTTCATGATAGGACTCAAGCAAAACTTAGTTCCTCTGTGCCATGTTGCTGTAGCTCAGAGGTCTTGTTCTGTTGGGACTATGACTGCAGTCTATCAGGGAGCAGTAGACATGAGCTGGATGTGGCTGCCTGTTGGAATGGCGTGATCGTGTAGTGGTTAGTACTCTGTGTTGTGGCCGCAGCAACCCCGGGTCATGGGACGGTGTTTTTGTATGCTGTGCTTCAAAGTTTTCCATTCTCTCATTGGTCAAAAGACAGAAATGAGGCCGGAGCTTCAGGGAAGTCACAAGTGCAGTCCCTCAGGGGCCAGTGGCGCGATGGATAACACGTCTGACTATTGATCAGAAGATTCTAGGTTTGACTCCTGGCTGGCTCAGTTACCTTGTGCCTATTTAGTCTTTCTAACTCCTTGTGTATGGTTCTCGGTACCTCAGATCCAACAATGCAGTTCTTGTCAAAGTGAAAAGAAGTGGTGTCAGCCGATGGCAAGCTCTTCAGTTTCCCATATGGTCTAGTGGTCAGGATTCCTGGTTTTCACCCAGGCGGCCCGGGTTCGACTCCCGGTATGGGAATTCGTCTTTATGATAGGACTCGAGCAAAACTTTGCCTATTAGTTCACCTGTGCTGTAGCTCAAGAAGCTTGTTCTGTTGGGACTATGACTGCAGTCTATCAGGGAGCAGTGGACGTGAGCTGGACGTGGCTGAAAGTTGGAATGGCATGATTGTATAGTGTTTAGTACTCTGTGTTGTGGCCGCAGCAACCCCAGTTCGAATCCGGGTCACGGCAGGGTTTTTTTGTATGCCGTGCTTCACATTTTTCTATTCTCTCCTTGGTCAAAGACAGAAATGAGGCCGGAGTTTCAGGGAAGTCACAAGCGCAGTCCTACAGGGGCCAGTGGCGCTCAGTGTCGTTTATTTTTGGGGGCCTTTTTGGGGACCTTGTCCAATCATGTTTCAGTGTTCCCCCAAGAATGGGCAAGAACTGGCCAATCACAATCCTCATTATTTTAGTTTAATAAAGTTTAGATAAGAAAAGTAGCATACAGGACTCTGTGCAGATCCAGGCTAACTCAGGTAGAAAAGCACTTCATTACCCATAATGCAATCACGCTGCAAACTACAACTACGGGTTGCCATGAAGGAAATGAAGAAAGCAGTGACTGAGGCCATGAGAGAAGTTGACCATATTGCCACCACCACCGACTGCTGGTCTGCCAATAGGCAGAGCTTCTTTGGTGTTACTGCCCATTGGATTGACCCTGACAGTCTCAAAAGATGCTCGGCAGCCCAAGCCTGTAAACAACTGAGAGGTTCGCACACTTTTGATGTGTTGGCATCCATTCAGAGTTCGAAATTCGAGGCAAGATTCTGAGAACTCCAACAGACAACAGCTCGAACTTCATAAAAGCTTTTCAAGTTTTCGGTGAAAATGAGAACAACAGTGTAGTCAAAAGTGATGGTGATGCATCTCAACCAGGTGAGGATGAAGAGGATGAAGAAGGGTATGAGGAATCGGAGTTTGTTGATGTGTCGGAATTTCAACTCCCCAAGCACCAGCGCTGTGCTTGTCACTCACTCAACCTAATAGCTATGGTTGATAACATGAAAGCAACATCCACCAAGGTATACAAGAAAATGATCCATTCGACTTTTGGCAATTGCAATGCACTTTGGAACAAATGTGGAAGATCAACACTTGCAGCTGAAACTGTTAAAGATGTTTGCTCCCTCCAGCTGCTGTGCCCTAATGCTACCAGATGGAACTCTTTATTCCTGGCAGTGGAAAGACTGCTGAGGATAATCAAAGAGAAGGGAGAGGGGGCTATCAGAGTCATCTGCACAGACTAAAAGGTTCCAAGAATTATGTATGTTTTATTATTCCTTCAAAGGGAGCTATCATGCGTAAAGAGGTAGAGTATCTGATGCAACATGGTTTTGCCGTCCCAAGTGAGAGCCCGTGGAGCTTTCCCTGTCTGTTAGTGCCAAAACCTGATGGTACGTATCGATTCTGCACAGACTATAGAGAATTAAATGCTGTTACAGTGTCTGATTCCTTTCCCTGTCCCAGAATAGATGGATGTATAGATACCATTGAAGGAGCCTCTTATGTGAGTAAGCTGGACCTTTTGAAGGGATACTGGCAGGTACCACTGACCCCCAGGGCAGCAGAATTGTCTGCATTTGTCACCCCCGGCGACTTCCTCCAGTAATTTGTGATGGCATTTGGCTTGAAAAACGCTCCAGCAACATTTCAGAGGTTGGTAAATACAGTCTTGGCAGGAGTACCTCATTGTACATACTTGGATGACTTGGTTGTATATTCCTGTGACTGGTTAGATCATATACATACTCTACGTCTGGTTTTTGAGAGGCTACAAAAAGCAAACTTAACGTTAAACCTAGCAAAATGTGACTTTGCACATGCCACTGTCACATACCTAGGTATGAAAGTTGGTAAGGGACAAGTGTGCCCTGTTGATGTTAAGGTAAAGGCTATTGTGGAGTTTTCAAGCCCTAGTACTCGGCGAGAACTTCGCAGATTTCTAGGCATGGTGGGTTACTATAGAAGTTTCTGCAAAAATTTTGCAGATGTGGCAGCACCTCTCACGGCATTATTGAGTATAAATAGAGTTTTCAAGTGGTCGCAGGAAGCTCAGAAGGCTTTTGAAAACATTAAAGCACTTTTATGTTATGAACCGGTTCTGGCAGCGCTGGACTGCTCAAAGCCATTTAAGTTGGAAGTAGACGCCAGTGGTGTGGGCGCCGGAGCAGTTTTTCTACAAGAAGTCGAACATGGAGTTGACCACCCTGTATGTTATTTTTTCCGCACGTTTAACAAATATGAGCTGAACTATTCAACTATTGAGCTGGAGGCCTTAGCATTAGTGCTGGCTTTACAGCACTTTGAGGTGTTTGTTGGGGCTAGTCCTACCCCTGTAGTTGTATATACTGACAATAACCCTCTAGTTTTTTTAAACAGAATGTACAATCAGAATCAGCGACTGATAAGGTGGTTCCTGATCCTCTAAGAATACCACCTGGAAATTGGTCACAGGAAAGGTACAGAAAATAAAATTGCTGATGCTCTTTCAAGATGTTAATGGCCTGAGGGTTGGTCTTTTTGAGGCTGGGTGTTTTACGTGCCCAGGCACGTATGGGTTTATTTTATTGTAAAATGTTTATGCTTCATGGTTACTGACACTCTTTCTATCCAAATGCATGAGCCGCTTTTGGAGATTGACATGTCTGACGATCCGCAAATCAGGACAACACTGATGCGGGACCAGACATTGTTTACGTCATATAAGTGACGTGAGAATGATGCGTGGTGGAGAGAAAGAGCGAAGAGAGAAAGCAGGCATTTTTGACTTCATATGGCGTGTTGCCGGTTTTTTTTTTTTAATCGAAAGCAAATACTCACCCTGGAAGAAATCCCTAGTGACGTTCTGAAGGCCAAGTCATTCAGATGTTGTATATTGCGCGAGTGGTGAGAATTTTCTGTTTTTTAGAGAAACGTGTTGCTGTCAAGATGACATAATGTCCCAGCATGTTCATGGTTAGTTCAGCAAGACAATCCCAGGCCTCATTCTGTATGTGCTACAACTGTGTAGCTTTGTAGACTCTGAGCGCTTGTGTTTGACTGGCCTGCTTTTATTTCAGATGATGCTTTTATATCAAGCAAGAATGGGCAAAAATGTAATTTGCAAAGCTGCAACAATTAGTATTTTCAGTTTCCAAATTATTATTAAGTGCAATAAAGTGTATAAAATGTGTCCCATTATTCTTAAATGCAGACATCAAATTTTAATTTAATTAATTAATTAAAAATTTATTAATATACATGAATCAAATTTTTATACTTAAAAATAAAATGCCATAAAATTGGTCAGTATAAACATCTTTGTATTCTTGTTTTATTGAAATCTACAAACAATCTAAACTTTTCATAAAGTTGGGTTTGTATTTAGTATAAATAATATAAATGTATAAGTTTGTCGTGAATCTAAAAAAAAAATAAACGATGTGATTCTCAGTCTGTGATCTGTACACACAGGTTTTTGTACAGCATTGTGGAGTTTCCTGTTACTGTGGGCTCCATGGCACAGTAGTACAGAGCAGAATCTGATACTGCAGCAGAGGAGATCTCCAGATTCACAAGGTTTTTTGTTCCATCAACTGTAGCTGATAAACCAGGAATGCTAGAATTCTGCTGTGATCCAAATGCACCGATAATAATAATAATAATAATACATTCAACTTATATAGCGCCTTTCATAATACCCAAGGACGCTTCACAAAGTAATTACAGTCAAGAAAAAAATCAAATAGAAACACGAGAATGAAAGTGTTGAGTAAACAAGAACGTTTTAAGAAGAGATTTAAACTCAGAGAGAGAGGAAGAGAGACGAAGAGGGAGAGGAAGAGAGTTCCACAGTGTCGGGGCAGCAACACTAAATGATCTACCACCCATGGTGGTCAACCTAAACCTAGGTATAACAAGGAGACCAGCATCAAACGATCTTAGCCTGCGGGAAGGGACATAGCGATGTAAAAGATCAGCCAGATACAAGGGATAAGAACAATAAACTCTGGTGTAGATCCAGGATACTGACAATACCACTGCAGGTTATTTGCACTCTGATATTTACAAGAGAGAACAATGCTGTGACCCACTGCTGCATTTAATGTATCATTCAGTGATTTTATTGACTGTGCCAAACTCTTCCCTGCAAATCAGATAAATATGTTATATGTGATGTAATAAATGTTGTAAAATAAAGAAAAAATAGCTGTTGTTATTTAGTCATACAGTAAAATTAAAACACATTGTGTACTGTGACTGCATAAAATATAATGACGTACTTACATTGTATAGATAAGAAGAGAAGAAGAGAACACAGGAACATCATGTTTGTATTGTGAGAAGTGAAGGAAGGACGGGGTGATTGTATTACTTTACAGTTCTATACAAACTCCTCCTATATTCAATTGATATGAGTGGGGAATGAAAGCAGAGCTCTACGTACATTAATCACTCACAGCCATACTAAATATTTTAAATAAATACACTGTATTTTTTCACATAGATAAAAACATTCTATCTAATTACATTATATACATTTTTGTCTGTTTAGCATTTGCATTTTTTATCAGAGAAGATCAGAAGTGGAAGTGGAAGAATCTAGTCCAAATTTATATGTAGAAAAATACTTAAATGATATATGATTGTACAATTACTTTACCATTATCTTACTGTAACCCAGTGGTTCTCAAACTTTTTCTGTCACGCCCCCCTTTGGAAGATGAAAATCTGTCATGCCCCCCAAAAAAAACTGACAAAATAGGCCAATT
Source organism: Trichomycterus rosablanca (assembly GCF_030014385.1). Classification (NCBI taxonomy): domain Eukaryota; kingdom Metazoa; phylum Chordata; class Actinopteri; order Siluriformes; family Trichomycteridae; genus Trichomycterus; species Trichomycterus rosablanca. The sequence goes on from NC_085991.1 coordinate 13,016,057, forward strand.
TTAACTGTGCTGAAATAACTTCAAACCACGTTTGACATATCACTGAACTGCTCCTTTAACCCTTTAAAGCCAGCCCATTCAAATTTCGAAACAATAATTTCGATGGCTTAAAGTCTTATATCTCCGCCGTCCAATCACTGATTGTAAATCTGAAAACTTCCCCAGGTAGCTGACAACCCAGGCTAAAAGGTAATATCATTGGCTGGTTTGCATATTTAATGAGAAAGAGGAGAATTTATTTTTTTTCATTCGCCCCGCCCTCACACGGACGCAGCTGAGACAGTCGACTGGATAACAACACAGAAAGAGAAATTCTGTCAGTGAAATAAGGTAAGATTTATTTTAAAACTGTTTATTAGTGTTATTACTTTTCATTTCTACTCAGAAAACTTGGCTTTAATGGTAAAATTGTAATATTATTAGTGCTTACGCCTTGGAAAAGCTGAGGTGTTTTTGAGAACTGCGTTCTAAGTTTAGTCAGTCAGCTGCACAGCTCTCCTTTCTGAATCGATTGTAATGTTTTTTATGTCCATCTAGATAGAAATAAATACGTGTGGAGAGTTTATCAGATACCTTTTTAGTCTCGTTTGTTTAGTAGTTTGTAAAGTATGCAGCAGTTTTACACAAATAAGGTAATAGTAGTGAACCAAGCTAAGCTAAACTACCGGAGCTGTGTGTTGCACTCTGCAGCCATGTGGTTTGCACAGGCTGCTCGACTAAGTCCAAAGTTAGATTTTATGCATGTAATCATGAAATCAGTTATAGCTTACTTGTTTTACTTCAATACTGTCTAAAGTCTGCTTAGAAATCACCTTAGCTTTGCTCATAATAACATTACATTTTGCATTACATGCATTTAGCATGACTGGCTAAAGTAAGTTAGCTGAGGCAGAAAGCATAAAGGATGGATAACATGTCAGTCTGGGCAATTTATAACCTTTATTTCCATGGTATATTTTATCTGTGGTAATTTGTACTTATAACAGAGAAATATTATTTTATCTATAAAATATTTCTGTGAAATTTGCATCATTTTCTAAAAAAATGCTACATTTATTTGAAAGAGACTAAAGTATGCTATGCTACCATATAGGTGCATATAGGTAGATAACATGTCAGTCTGGGCAATTTATAACTTTTTTTTACCATAATATATTTTTTTCTGTGGTAATTCTTACTTGTATCAGTGAAATATAGTTTTATCTATAAAATATTTCTGTCAGATTTGCATAATTTTCTAATGTATTGCAAGAGGTATTTGAAAGGGACTAAAATATGGTATCAAACTTTTTTTGAAAGCTTTTTTTGAAAGCATACAGGTGCATAACATTTCAGTCTGTGACTATTTACAACATTTTTAAATATAACCATAGCATCAAGTTTTGTCTTGTAATTATTGCTTTAATACATAATTATTGTTTTATGTGTAAACCATGTGCCAGATTTGAGAAACTTTTGTCATATGTATTGGTTCAGTGAGTTACTTGAGTTTACTTCAAAACATGAGCCTGTGGACATTAGCTTCTCTGACAAAAACATATAGAGTATTTGTGATTGAATTCTACATATATATAATTATTTTTAAAATAACATCACTGTCACCACCTTTATTCATTGTAATCTCTTTTCTTTTATTATTCTGAGATGGATGGATGGATGGATGGATGGATGGATGGATGGATGGATAGATAGATAGATAGATAGATAGATAGATAGATAGATAGATAGATAGATAGATAGATAGATAGATAGATTTATTGTCATCGTACAAACAACGAAAAACCATTTAGCACTCTAGATTGACAGCAAGTGTATATATCCATTGAGTCACAAGGACACACAAGGTACAACAGATGTCAATGAATAAAGCTGACAGTGACTACATATATCCGATTAAATAAACAGCTGCAGTTTCATGTGTGGGGTAGAGGGGTTACGCATTTGACTGCTTGTGGGTAAAAGCTATGTTTTAATCTCTTCGTTTTTACTTTGATTGCTCGATGTCTCTTTCCAGAGGGCAAGGGGCAGAACAGGTTATGTCCAGGGTGGGTGGGGTCTTTTAAAATGCACCTTGCTTTCTTTTTGAGTCGTCCAGTGTAGATGTCTTTGAGGTCTGGTAGAGTTGCGCCAATGACACGTTCTGCCGACCTTACCACTCGCCGCAGGACCTTTCTGTTCTTCTCTGTGCAGCTGTTAAACCATACCGTACAGCAATAGGTCAGGAGACGCTCTATAGCCAAACGATAGAAGTTGGTCAGCAGATGTTGAGGGAGGTGAGCATGCTGTAACTTCCTGAGGAAGTAAAGCCTTTGTTGAGCCTTCCCCACCTGATGAGAGATGTGTGTGGTCCAGGTGAGATCAGCTGAGATATGCACCCCAAGGAACTTGAAGCTCTCTACCCTCTCTACCTCTGCCCCATTTATACAGACAGCCAGTTGCTTTATGTGATTTGACTTCCTGAAGTCTATTATTATTTCTTTGGTTTTTGTAGTGTTTAAGTCCAGGTTATTGTAATGACACCACTCTGTCAGATGCTGAATCTCCTCCCTGTAATGAGTCTCCTCATTGTCTGATATCAACCCTACAATAGTAGTGTCATCCGCAAACTTGACAAAGGTGTTGGTAGGGTGAATAGGAGAGCAGTCATGCGTAAAGAGAGAATAGAGGAGGGGGCTGAGGATACATCCCTGCGGTGTACCAGTGTTCAGGATTGAGGTAGATGATGTGTAGTCTCCCATCCTGACATACTGGGGTCTGTTGCTCAGAAAGTCCAGTATCCATATGCACAGTGACCTGCTTAGACCCAAGTTACACAGCTTTTGAACCAGTTTGTGTGGAATAACCGTATTAAAAGCTGAGCTAAAATCCACAAACAGCATTCTTACATATGTGTTACATATGGATGGAGACAAGGCTCAATATGCACGCCTTATGGAGTCTCTGAAGAGGAGACAGCGGCTAGGCCCTGACGAGCTTAGGCTTATTGCTGAACATGACAGCGATGAAGATCATGAAGGCATGACCATTGAAGAGGAGGACTTCATGGACATGGAGCTCCTGGATGAAGGGGAAGAAGAGGATGAAGAAGAGCAAGATGAGCAGAGGGATCAACCAACAACCTCCTATCGGTAAATACATGTATTCCAAGTGTGTGTATTTGTAAATGTGTGTGTGTACATATATGCTGACAATAAATGTCAGCATTTGCACCCACACACACAATCGGGGCTGCCAACAAAATATAAAATCAACAAAAGAGTACAAACTCAGATTATGATTTTTACTAATGTTTGTTTTCTTTTATGGGTTTGGTTAGTCTTTCTTGTCCCATGTCAGGTAGGAAGCGGAAACGCTTCCCTGAATCTGTATCCTTTCCTTCCTATGCTGATGTAGACACAGAAGCACCAGAGCCCATACCATTTAATCCCTCTCGTCCAGTAGGCATAGATCTGGGAAGTGTGCATAGGGCTGTACGGTCAGCCACAAGTACTTTGCGTGAAATAGACTTCTTCAAGTTGTTTTTCACGTACACCATTGTTGCTGAGATTTGCCAGTTTACAAACTCTAAGGGGTGGGAGCTTGTACTGAATAGGCCGTCTTATGCGAACCATCATGGGGCATGGGAAGAAGTGACCCCAGATAAATTCTACCGGTTTCTTGGGCTCCTCATTTACATGGGTTTCACATCCCTCCACAGCATTCACAGATATTGGGGAACCAGATCTCTTCAGGGTTCATGGGCCAAGTTATTCATGTCCCGTGACCGTTTCAAGGAATTGATGGCAGCCCTTCATGTTGTAGATCCTGCCACAGATTGTCTTAGGAAGTTGCGTTACCTGATGGACCACCTCAAAACCAAGTGTCAGCAGCTTTTCCAGGCTGATGAAAATCTGAGCATAGACGAGAGAATGGTCAAATCAAAAGGTCGATCAGGATTCAAGCAGTATATGAAGGGCAAACCTACTCGCTGGGGTTTCAAATTGTGGGTCATTGCAACTTCAGATTCGGGATATACCTTAGACTTTGATGTATACACAGGCAGTCTTGATGGGCGCATAACTGATTTGGCTATAAATGTGATCGAAGTCCTTGTGCAGCCATTTAAAAATCAAGGTCACACAGTTTGGTTTGACAACTTCTATACATCACCAACTGTTATGGTCCGACTTAAGGAGTGGGGAATCAATGCTTGTGGAACATGTAGGATTAATCGTAAGAAATTCCCAGTGGATTTCAAAGATGTCAAGAAATGGGAGTGGCAAGCTAACCGTGGTGATATGAGGTGGTGTAGAATTGACGGAAATGTCTTAGTTGTTCAGTGGAAGGACACGCGAGCAGTTACATGCCTCTCTAATTTCCACAATGCTAATGATTCATCAGAGGTTTCTAGGATGGTAAAGAATGGTGCCACGTGGGACAGAAAAGTAGTCCGTCAACCAGCTGTAGTAAAGGACTACAATAAACACATGGGAGGTGTTGACAGATCTGATCAAATGTTAAACACATCAGTCTGCTTCAGAAAACTCAAAAGTGGTGGAAAACACTTTTCTTTCATTTTGTGGACATAGCCGTCGTTAATAGTTTCATTTTGTTTCAGGACTGGCATCATTCCAATCCAGCATCACGTTATGGGGTTAGTTCAGCAGGCTACAGCCAGATAAACTTTAGGGAAAATCTGTCGCGCCAGCTTGCAGACATTGCTTTTTCTTGTATTGTTGAATTGGATTATTTGAGAGTTTGTTTTATGGAGTGATGTTCTTCAATAGTGCTGAACTATATTGTATTGTTGTTTTGAAATTCTTTATAGAATGAGAAGTGTATATAATTCTAATACAAATCTTTAATGTTTTTGAACTATACACTGTAGTTAGAGTGCTTATTTTGTCAAATACATTTTATCTGCTGTCTTATTTCAAAAATATGGATGTTGACAATTTAGTAATAATTAAGAAAAAAGTACACTTTCATTGGTTTATAGTGTATGCTGACATTGGTAAAAAGTGAGGTAAAAAAGGAGCTACACGAACATTCTAAATTGCTAAATGACACCTTCTGCTAAATTGATTATAACTTTTGAATAGAAGATGATAGATTCAAAATTGTTTTCTTGACAAATGGCTCACAAAATTGCAAACATTTCATATATTCTATATTTTTTCTCTATATTGCACAGAAATGTGTTAAAAATGTATGTATTTATGAATTAAATAAAAAATGAGAGATTTATTTAGGTTGATTTTGAAGGTTTTTTGTAAACATTTATTATATTACACTTGAAAAACATTGTGTTTCATATAATTGTAAAGAACTGATTCTCCTGGTTATAATAGTGTGTGTATATGTAGTTTTTTTTTTCATAAAAGTACACTTTCATTGGTTTATAGTGTATGCTGACATTGGTAAAAAGTGAGGTAAAAAAGGAGCTACACGAACATTATAAATTGCTAAATGACACCTTCTGCTAAATTGATTATAACTTTTGAATAGAAGATGATAGATTCAAAATTATTTTCTTGACAAATGGCTCACAAAATTGCAAACATTTCATATATTCTATATTTTTCTCTATATTGCACAGAAATGTGTTAAAAATTTAAGTATTTATGTATGAAATAAAAATTGAGAGTTTTTTTAGGTTGATTTTGGAGGATTTTTGTATAGATTTGGTTATATTACACTTAAATAACCATACTGAGTTTTATATCATTTTATATCATCTTCTGGTTATAATGGTGTGTATATTTAGTCTATGCTATGTACGGTATTTACACAATAAGGTTTTTTCTATGACTGTTACATAGTGTCCGAAAATGGAATGTTCCACTCAGGCATGAAAGGGTTAATCAGTCTGCTATTTCAAAAATAAAAAAATGAAACAAAATTTGCAAACAGTTTACAAAAAAGACAACAAAGTTGAATATGTGCCAAAAAACTAATTTGTGAGAGTTTAAGTCTTATCACTGTATTAGTGGCTGTTTTTCTTTTTATCCCTGTCAAATACACCTCTCTGTTCTGTAAATGTAGACCAGGGATTTACACACTTTCATGGCTTGAGATCTACTGTTTCAGTCTGCAGGTCATCATGATCTACTTTTTAAGGTTGGCCTCATCATTTAAAAAAAAAAAAGCTTTGAAGCTTTTTAAATGTGCTTTAGTCCCTGTATTGATATTCAGCTTTACAGAGCAAGTGACTGAATCACACCGACCTTATTCTGATGATTTGCTCTGAATGGTATCAGTCAGGTTTATGTATCTGGACAGGAGCCGCTGATGCTCAAGCAGCTTTTCAGGTGTTCACCAGTAAGGATGGATCCATATTTAGACTTCATTATTTTCATGTGGGAAGTAGGTTGATGCGAAAAAGCTGTCAAATATGTGGCAGTCAAATATGTGGAAGTTCCAAATTGTCCAGCAGAGACCCTTGACTTCATATGAATAAAAGTTACAATTTCCATAAGTTTCCATACATAGGAAAAATAAACATTGTTTTTTATAAAAAACATTTTCATTTATATAATATGCTCTACATGACTGCCATTGTTTTGAAAACACATTTCAATTCGTTGCTCTTTATTTAAACTAATTTTTTAGGGTATCTGAAATACAGGGTGGGCCATAAGTTTCCATACATATGCTTGTTTTTAACATTTTATTTTTTATATTTCAGATACCCTAAAAATGCGTTTGAATAAAGAGCAACAAATTAAAATGTGTTTTCAAAGCAATGGTAGTCATGTAGAGCATATTGTTGATCCAAAGTTCGTAAAAGTTTTAAGATGATGCGGAGACCTCTGGCTGACGCGTGTTCCCTAATATCTAGTCCACTCGATCCCCAAAAAAAGCAAAAAAGACTGCACTTTTCTTTATATGTTGAATTTTATTTAACTATAAACATATAAAATAACTTAAAAATGCACGTACTTCAGCTACAGCGTCTAATTATTACAACGAATTAATCTAAATTACCAGACACGGTCAGAAAACCGTTTGGCTCCATCCTAAATCATCATAAATCAACCTGCGCGCTAGCACCCAGCATAGCAAATATGACAGTAGCTCTTAAAGTGACAGCTATCACTTAAACATGAGAAAATAACAGAGATTAATATAAACAAATATGGACTTCCAAATTCAGCAATAACAAAATTATTCCAATACAAACAATATCCACATATGAATATAGCCTAAACATAAAAAAGTTAAATTATTAAATTATCTAGGGGCATTTTGGCACCTACATTACCGGCCCCTAATTGTTCTCTAGGCTAAATGAGAGCAATTACCAACTTTTTACTATTCCACAACTAACAATAATTCACGAAGTGTAAATTGTTTATAAATCTCAGTCACAGAATGGGAGTGCTAAGTGCACTTTCAGTTCTTTGCAGTTGGAACTAAGAAACAAAAAAAACAAAAAACAAATTAGAGCCAGAGGTCACCAGTACATGGCTCATCGTTGGAGCTCAGTCCTCAGCACTGGCTCATTCTGCTTCCAGAAGAAGGCAGACCTTTGTAATAGGCCTGTCTAAGATGTTAGTTTTTGTCTTGATGTGCACTCGCCTCACAAGACCTTTCTTGTCAGAAATCACCTTAATCACTTTCCCCATAATCCAAGAGTTTCTAGGTGCACAATCGTCCACAAGAAGAACAATATCTCCCTCTACAAAGTTCCTTGTTATGGTAGACCACTTTTGTCGTTCCTGAAGTTGAGGTAAATATTCTTTAGTCCATCTTTTCCAAAACAGATTGGACATATATTGGACCTGCTTCCATCTACGACGTGAGTAACAATCATCCTTGTCAAATAGTCCTGGTGGCAGCAACGGCTTGGTCTTCATGAGTAGAAGGTGATTAGGAGTTAGTGCCTCAAGGTCATTTAGGTCACTAGAAGCCTTTGTGATGGGCCGACTGTTAAGGATAGATTCTGCTTCACAGAAGAATGTATGGAGATTTTCTTCATCAAGAACTTGTTCTTGCACAGTTGAATTTAGCACCTTCCTTACAGATCTAATTAAACGTTCCCAGACCCCACCATGATGTGAACCTGTAGGAGGGTTGAATGTCCACTTAATTCCACGTTGCATGCAGTGATGATTAATCTTTGCAATGTTCCATTCAGCAATGGCTTTCTTTAGTTCCCGCTCTGCTCCTATGAAGTTTGTCCCATTGTCAGAACGAAATTCCTTCACTTGTCCTCTTCGTGCTATGAAACGGCGGATGGCGTTAATACATGAATCTGTGTCTAATGATGACGCAACTTCGATGTGTACTGCACGAATGGTCATACAAGTAAAAAGTACACCATATCTTTTAACCAGACTTCTTCCACGTTTCACCTCAAATGGTCCAAAATAATCAATTCCGACTTTGGAGAAAGGTGGATCATCTGAGACCACTCTATCTAGGGGAAGATCTGCCATATTCTGTTTACCTATGGCTCCATGCAGACGACGACAGATCACACATTTGCTGAGAACCTTTCTAATGGCTGTATTAGCACTGGGAACCCAGTATTTCTGTCTCAATATGGAGAGGATGTGATTTCTTCCTCCATGTCCGATATCTTCATGAATCTTTCTGATTATCAGACTGACAATATGCAAGCCCTTAGGCAAAATCACAGGGTGCTTATGTTCCTCCGGCATTGATGCACGACTAAGTCTTCCACCAACACGTAATACTCCATCTTGAAGCACAGGGTTGAGCTTGTATAGATGGCTCCTACGATTCACGTACTGACCCTTGCTAAGAGTTGAAATCTCATCAGAGAACTTCTCTTTCTGGCAATGTTTGATGATCTCAGTCTCTGCTTCTTTAAGCTCTTCCACTGAAAGGCATGTCATTACAAAGCTTGATTTGAAATTATCCATCTCACCTTTTACACACTGAGCCTGTTGGACTTCATTCAAGTTGTTTGCTTTGGAAACAGTGAACAATTATTTTCTTTTCCGACACAGAGTTATTAGCAGTGATCTCAGCTTTAGGAACCATGCTGTAACTCTTTTTAATTTTGACCATGAAGAGTAGTGGTTGATTAGCTGCTTGACACCTATTTCATTTTCCACCAAATGTGTATAATTCACTGCCACTCTCTTGATCTCCAGATGGTCAAGCATGGGTTCTTCATTGCTATCTGGTTTTTGTGGCCAGTGTTCCAATGGGCCATAGAGAAAATTGGGACCAGAAATCCAGGTTTTGTATTTTATGAAATCCTTTGCACTTAGCCCTCTGGAGGCGCAGTCAGATGGATTCTCGTTGGTGCCAACATATCTCCACTGTTCCACCTTGGAGTATTTTAGAATGGTCGAAACTCGATTGGCCACAAAAGTTTTAAAACGTGCTTTCTCGCTTTCAAGATGCTTGAGTACAACGGTACTATCTGTCCAGAAGATTGAGTCAGTGAGATTCAGTTGCAGCTCTCTTTTCAGCAAACTGTCCATTTTGACCATGACTGTAGCAGCAGTCAACTCCATTCGTGGTATGGTTGGCTGTCGTAAAGGTGCCACTCTGGATTTTCCCATCATAAAGGCACAATGCACTTGATTGTCCTTGTTTCGCAGAAGAAGATAGCTAACAGTGCCATAAGCATATTCGCTAGCATCTGCAAATTGATGCAACTGAGCAAATGTATGCTGTCCAAACCCCTTTGGTTTAATGCATCTTTCCATATTAAAATTCTCTAACTGAGAAAGTCCATCAAGCCATTTAGACCACCTCTGTTTAATGTTTTCTGGCAGTTCGTCATCCCATCCAATCTTTAACCTACAGATGTCTTGCAAAACCATTTTTGCTTGCAGGACCACAGGTGACAATATTCCTAATGGGTCATAAACTGAACTAGTGACCGACGACAATCCTCTTTTTGTGAGCGGACGTTCCCTAACTGTAATCTTAAACATGAAAGTGTCTGATTCAACGCACCAGTTTACTCCTAAAGCTCTCTCTGTAGGTAACTTATCCTGATCTAGATCAAGATTCTTTATCTCACTTGCCAGTTCACACTGTGGGAGGGAATCAAGCACCTTTCGACTATTGCTCACCCATTTGGTGAGATGGAAACCTCCTTTAGCACAGAGATCCATTAAATCTTGACAAAGTGATATGGCAGCTTCCTCTGATGGCATGGACTTGAGGCAGTCATCTACGTAAAAATTGCATAACACCGTCTCAGTCACTTCACTCTTAAACTGTTCACAGTGATCCTTGGCACACTTTCTCAATGCAAAGCTGGCACAACTCGGGGAAGATGCTGCACCAAATAGATGTACAGTCATTTTGTGTTCAGTCAAACTCTTGCTACAGTCACCTCCTGCCCACCAGAGAAATCTAAGGAGATCAGAGTCATCTTCATGTACTTTGACCTGGTGGAACATGGCCTCCACATCTGCCATGACAGCCACAGAATCTTGTCTGAACCTTGTGATCACGCCAATAAGGCTGCTGGTTAAGTCCGGACCCTGCAATAACTGCTCATTCAGTGATATGCCCTGATAGGAGGCAGCACAGTCAAACACAACTCTCAACTTCTGTTTTACTGGATGATATACGCCATGGTGAGGAATATACCATATCCGTCCATCGTTGCGTTCCAGTTCTTTGTCAGACAGCTGCACTGCATAACCTTTTACAATTAAGTCATTCATAAAGGCAGTGTATTCTTGCTGGAAGTTCGAGTTTCTTTGAAATTTTCTCTGCAAACTGAGAGCTCGTTGTTCAGCAATTTTACGGTTGTTTGGCATGTTTACCTTGTTGTTCTTCAGAGGTAGGCAAATTTTATAATGTCCATCAATGAGCTTGGCTGATTCCATAACCATGTCCATAAACTGATGGTCCTCCCTGGACATCTCTACTTGTTCGTATTTCTCACTCTCAGGGAAATCAATCTTAAACTGCTGAAGCCACAAATCTTCTAACCTAGTCACAGTTATACGATTTACCATTGCCTTATTTTGTTTGCTGCTATTTTCCTTGAGTGGTCCATTGACGGTCCATCCAAGTTTTGTTCGTATGGCAAATGGCCCACCATTAATACTGCTTATAACTTCCCATGGCTCCATCGCCGTGGGTACATTTGCTCCAATAAGCAGCCCAACATTCGCTTCTATTTGTGGGAGATAGACCCCTCTTAGATAAGCCCACCTTTCTAAATCCTTCTTTTGTGGTATGTTCTCTTTACCTACAGGTATCACTCTTTGTGTGAATACATCTGGAAGCCTGATAAACTGATTATCTGTCAAACTACCAACTTCTAGACCGGACACCACATATGTGCTCACAGGCTTCTCATCATTCATGGTTTTCAGTAGTATGTCAGTCTTTCTTCCACTGAGCCTCAGCTCTTTCATCAGTTCCTCAGTGCAAAAGGATGAGGAACTTCCTGCATCCAGAAACGCATAGGTTTCCACAATTTTGTCACCTTTCTTTGATTTGACACGTACAGGAACAATTGTGAGCATGCACTCATCTTCACCGGCCCCATTAAGCCCTCTTTTGCTTTCAGGGTCAGCACTGACAAATAGACTAGTAACTGTTTGCTTCTCGTCATGGTCAGTTTTTTGTTGTGGGTCATTTACTGTGTCTTTCTTATTAATATGCAGCACAGTAGGATGTGTTAATGAGCACACTTGACAGCTCAACTTGTTCTTACAGTCCTTACTTAAATGACCATGCTTTAAGCATCCAAAACACAACCCTTTGCTCTGTAGGAATTGTATTTTTTCTTTGTGTGGCTTAATCTTTAAGTTTTTGCATGAGTTGATGCTGTGCTCTTCTTTACAAAACAGGCATGTCTTCATTGGTGCTTCAGTGCTGTTTACACTGTCTTTCTGTTCATCGTGCAAGGGTTTTGCACTTGTGGTGAATGTCTTCTTTATTATGCCTTTTTTCTGTGTCCTTTGATCTGTTTGAGCCTTTGTTATTGGGCTATCCTTTATGTCACCAAAGACAGGGTGCATGGTGATCTTTACTTGTTTATTAATGAAATCTACTAAATCCTTAAATTTCACTCTTCTGCTGTACCGATCCTGAATACTACATGCATTATTCCTCCATCCTTCCTCCAAGCTTGTATGGAAGCTTTGCTACAATGGCTTTAAGATTGGCTGCATTATCCATTTCTTCCATATAATTCACATCTGACATTGTGTTACAGCATGCAGTTAAAAACAGTGAAAAGGCATATAAGGAATCTCCATCTTCTGCCTTAATAGGGGCCCAGCTCAATGCCTTGTCCATGTAAGCCACAGGAGTCTTGTAATAATTGCCGAAATGTTCCTTGAGCAGTTCTTTTGCTTTGCGAAAACCTGCATCTGGATTCATGTGAATGCAGCTTTTAACTAACTCTCTCGGCTGTCCACGTGTAAACTGCTCTAAGTAATACAAACGGTCTTTAGAGCTATCAGTACGCGCCTCAACTCCATGCTCAAATGCTCTGACAAATAAATGGTAGTCAAGGGAATCACCATTAAAGATGGGAATGTCTAATGGAGGCAACATAGACATTTTTTGATGCTTCACTATGAGCTCACTGATGTTGTGCTGACGTTCCATTAGCTCACTTAATGCACGTGCAGGTGGTGTTTTAACTGATTTGTGATCATCTACCTGGTCAGCACCATGCTCATGTTTCACTGAATTTGCATGGGTCGGTTTAATGTCCATACCATGCTGAGAACTCACAAGTGAATAATTCTCGAATTCATCCAGTACCTTCAGCTTTGCATCTGTTGCAGCAATTGCAGTCTGTAGCTCTAGTTGTTCTTTTTTTGCCTTTAACTCATTTTCTTGCCTTTCAATTTCTTGCCTTTGCTTCAGTGCAACGACCTTTGCTTGCAATTCCGCCTTTTCCATTTCAGCCTTAAGGCGAGCAGATGAAGACGAGGAGCTCCCCAAGTCAGACCCTGACCTTCTACTTAACATACTCCTCTTACTAGAAGCAGCTGACACCAGTGAGGCGTTATCAGCATGGTTTGATGCTGTTTGAAACGGCATGTCTTGTTCGCACTGCTCATCAGCGTGCTTAATCCACATTTCCACTTTGTGCATGAACCCTTGCATCTTATGCACTTTCTCTGCAAAACGTACTTGATCATCATCAAACTCATTTTGAGGCAATGTTTGCGTCAATTCGGTGTTCAAATTGCACAGTTCTCAATAAGTGTCTTGGTACACTACAAAACGTGTTTGCTTGATGGAGTTTACGTTTGCATAATCATCCATTAGGCGCTCTAACTCCTTGGCTTGGTTCGTTAGATGTCCCAACTTAGCTTTCCTTAACTGCTTTAGTCGGTACACTTTCTCATCAAGCGCCTTTTCTGTCATTATTGATTTCCTTTTACAATCCGGAACCGTATTGTCCATTTTGTTAAGTATTTTTAACACGCCTTTATGTTTACAGTATTGTCCTTTCCCTCCGTTAACTCCACACAGCGATTATGCTAATTCCACGTTAGGCTAATTTAGCGTATTAATAAATGAGTTGGGGTGAACTCACTCAGTAACGCTGTCCTCCGTAACTTCAGAAAGAATCCTCGTTAATCCCAACCTTGATTTCCTGTCGTCCAAGTCCTCCGCACGGAGCGGTTCAGGTTTTCTGACTAAAATGTTGATCCAAAGTTCGTAAAAGTTTTAAGATGATGCGGAGACCTCTGGCTGACGCATGTTCCCTAATATCTAGTCCACTCGATCCCCAAAAAAAGCAAAAAAGACTGCACTTTTCTTTATATGTTGAATTTTATTTAACTATAAACATATAAAATAACTTAAAAATGCACGTACTTCAGCTACAGCGTCTAATTATTACAACGAATTAATCTAAATTACCAGACACGGACAGAAAACCGTTTGGCTCCATCCTAAATCATCATAAATCAACCTGCGCGCTATCACCCAGCATAGCAAATATGACAGTAGCTCTTAAAGTGACAGCTATCACTTAAACATGAGAAAATAACAGAGATTAATATAAACAAATATGGACTTCCAAATTCAGCAATAACAAAATTATTCCAATACAAACAATATCCACATATGAATATAACCTAAACATAAAAAAGTTAAATTATTAAATTATCTAGGGGCATTTTGGCACCTACACATATTATATAAATAAAAATGTTTTTTTATAAAAAAATATATATTTTTCCTATGTATGGAAACTTATGACCCACCCTGTAGATTAGCGGTGCTTTAGGTGGGCCGAGGCGTAGTCATGGTAACAAACCGCAAATAAAATAAACAGTGGCCACATTTCATGTCAGTCCCGCTGATCTGTTTGTATGAGGAGCGCTGTACTGTACCAGCGTGTACTGTGTGATCGATGTATTAAGCTCTCCTGATCTAGACTCTCTGTTAGAATGAATACTGACAGACCTAAAAACACGGTTTTTTATGGTCAACCGTAAAAAAAATTCCGACGTTAAAACATTGGTTCCGCGCTTAATTTCAGTCAGACGCACCCCACCCCCTGTCATGCCTCTGCGCCCCGCAGGGCGGGCGCGCCCCACACTTGGAGAAACGCTGCTGTAACCCAAGTTCAGTGCAAGGTGTCATGCTGCCCCCTATCGGTGGTATCTTTCCTCTGAGTTGTGAGAAAATAAGGGAGACTGGACACCATGAACGTTCGTTAATGCAAAACATCAGTGGAAGATTGTTCTGCAACACTTCAGTCCAAACAGCAAGGGGCTTTAATTTAATTATACGTAGTTTAGTTTAGCTTTTACACACTTCAATACAGCAGCTTCACAGATGTTACACACGCTGTCCTCCTCTTCAAAACACATAACTGTGATTACTGTGTCAATAAACAATTAATTATTCCAAGATGGGGCCAGTGAGGTCACGACTGCTCCGACCACTTTTTGTCTATTTTTATTTATTTTGTGCTTTTTATTACATTTTAAAACATTTCTATTTTCAATATAAGTATTTTTGTTCAATTTTGTACTAATTGCTAATTGTGAATTGCTTCTAAACTCTTTCTGCTGTGTTTTGATTTATGACAAAGTAACTCATTTCTATGGTTAGTAAACACATGTACCCATCATCTTGGGATCACAAAACCCTTCCATGGGGGCACCAAGGAATCTGTTTGTGAGGCTCAGCAGCAGGAGCCTGATGTAGGTAGTGGCCCCCTTGAAACTATATTCATGCCCACCACATGTATGTGTATTGGATTCATGTGTTCCCTGTTGTGAGACACCCAGCCAGTTAATGATAGATAAACTTTTGCTGTTAAAAATGTAAAAAGCGCTCAGGTGATGCTCAGTGATGTTACTGACTGTGCCAAACTCTTCCCTGCAAATCAGATAAACAGGATGTTTTATGTGAGATAAATAAAAAGAAATTATGCTCACACTCACACAAAATGAACACATGCACATTGTGTTCTGTGATTGCATGAAATATAATGAGATGAACTTACATTGTATAGCTGAGAGGAGTAGAAGAGAATACAGGAGCATAATTACAAAAAAAGAGAAAACAATCACTTTTTACAAGGGTAATATGGGTGTTAAATATCATGTTTTGTTAAATAATACAAGATACTAACAATCAATCAGAGAGAGCAGGTGCTATTTATATTGTACTGTGTGTGTGTGTGTGTGTGTGTGTGTGTGTGGTTAACTGATAACAAGCTGTGGGAATAAATAACTTTGATGTTCTGAACTTCATATATGTGAGTTTTTGTACAGCATCTAAATAGCTTTGTATCACTGGGTGTCTCTAAGAGCACAGTGATAGAGAGCAGAATCTGTCAGCTTTAGATTGCTGATGGTGAGTTCAGTAGATGTACTGGTTGTTTTAGACATGAATCGAGGATCATCAGGAGTGCTCTGATCTGTTCGGCCTTTTGCACCTTTATACAGTAAAAACTGTGGTGCACTGTTGGGATTTTGTTTGTACCAGTAAAGCCAAACACTGCTGCTGCTTGACTGATATGAACATTTTAGAGTAACAGTCTCTGTTTCTTTTCTGATAATGTTGGAGTCTGTTGGCTCAATTTTATCTGCAAAACCACCTGTTGTGAAGAAAAAAGAAAATAATGTGTCATTTATTACAGAAATTGTCAGTGAAACAAACTGTTTTAACTCCTAATAATATGAGCATAAATTAGCATGTTTTTTGCCAAATATAAATAAATATTGTATTATTACCTGATGTTACAGTGAGAATCAGTGTTATGTATCTCCCGATATGGAGTAAGTTACATAGTTGAGCCATTTCTGAACACAGTCTACTGAGGACTGTATAATAGTTCAGTGTAAAACTCATGACGTCTCTAAGAAACCACATACAGGATGTGCAGATGTTACAACATCACTACACACATCAATTTATATTAATAAAAAGTGTCTCTATTGTGCTGTATGAACTGGAGCATGATACAGCAAGTTTGGGAGATTTTACCTGAATGTTTGGCAGGTGGCACCAGCAGTAGAGTAAGAGGGGGGTACAGACTTAAGTGCTTCCTGATACATTAGGAACAAATGTGAGTGATGGCGTGTGAGAGGCCAAATGAGAGCAAGTTTTGAGTTTCATTTTTCAACTTGGAGTGGGTTTCATTTACCTTAAAACAATGGGCACAAGGCGAGAGTATAATTATCACTGTTTGAAACACTGAAACTCCATCACAGTTAAAAATCATTTAGATGTCATTATCTCCCATTTGCCACTTTGTTTCAGGTTTTTATAAACTGCTCCACATTGTATGTCAAAAATAATGCTTGTTGGTCACTCTGTTTTATTTACATTTATCTGGCTTGACAGACTAAGTACAAGAAAATAAGAACCAACTCTAAGATTATAGTCAGCGTCAAATGTAGATTTACAAAAAACAAAAAAAACAAAAAACAGACTGTTGGAGCTTCCCCCTGGGTCCTATGTTACTTTTACATTTAATACAATAAAAATGTGGCACATAATGGCCAAACTGCCCGTTGGCTTTATCAAAAAGATACAGGGTAACTGGAAAGCCTGGAAAATGTTCATTAAAAATGTCGAGAAGATGCTGAAGAGCTACACCAGTCAAATTGTGTGTCAATACATACGACATGAGCAACAGCAGACTCTGTCCTTTAGTGAGAGATGCACCAGGGTACACTGGGTCATCACCATGTTGTATCTGTGATAGCAGACAAATTGCTTATTTTCATACATCAAGAACTAAAATGATTTAAAGATCCATAAGCCTTAGATCCATAAACCAATTTGTAGTCATGACAGGGAGAAGAGAAGTAGACTGAGCACACAGCCCTGGGGCACGTCTGTATTCAGGATCAGGATTGAGAGGTAAGATGGATGAGCTTAACAGACTGTGGTGTGTTAGTAAGAAAGTCCAAAGTCCAGTTACAGACTGGGAAACTGATGCCCAGATCTTAGAGCTTTTCAACAAGTTTGGAAGGTCTAACAGCTTCCAGTCTGTGTGCTGCAGCTGATGTTGTAGGGAGATATCAGCCCACTCGAGTCATACTTTAACACTGCTTACAATGGGTTTCACACGCCAGATGATGGGGGAGAAGAAACACAGAAAGTGGTCTAATTGTCAAATGTGGGGGAGGGGAATTTATTTTTATGCAACAGCAATACTGGTGTACACACGATCATGGTTGGATCTGAGAATGTTTGGCATGTACTCCGTAAGCCACACCTTGGGTTAGAATAATAATGTTGTAAAATATAATAATTAAGGTTAGTTAAGGTTGTGTAGGTTTCCTGATAAAATCCGGGTGGATCCCTTCTTTAATCCCCTGCTCTTTCACTAAAGAATGTTGACTTATCAAAATGTCTCTTCAAAATGTATCACAGTGTGCAATTGGAAATCAAAGGTGGCATTAAATTGGTAAACATGTAAAACCTGCCTAATTACATGGGACTAATTAAAAGAAGTTTTTACTATTTGGAGCCTTTAAATATTTTTCATGTTTTAACTCTTTATAAAGAGGTTATAACCAGTCTATGTACTGATTCTGGAGGTTTTGATAGTTTTGTAATGCAAGCACCTACCACACTTACCAGCTCAACCAGACAACATAGTTTTGACAGTCAGTCACGCAGATCAAAGTAACTAATCAAAGTAAATCCCAGACGAGCCCTCGTTTAGTGGAATGCTTCATTGAACTATACAAAAAGCTTATCAAGTGTCCCATTAAAATCTAATGATCAAACTGACACATGCTGATACATTGGTAGAAGTTGAAAAAGATTTTAGAAAATCTTTGGGCCAATTTAAAGCATTGAAAATGTTTACGAAATCCAAACATTCATGTCATGAATACACTTCCCAGTGCAACCAGTCAACATGGTTTTGATGCTAAGCCACAGATGTCAAAGAAATGCCCTGGCATTTGCCCAGGCTGGCTCGTTGGTCTAGGGGTATGATTCTCGCTTTGGGTGCGAGAGGTCCTGGGTTCAAATTCTGGACGAGCCCTCGTTTAGTCGAATGCTTTGTTGAACTATACAAAAAACTTATCAAGTGTCCCGTTAAAATGTAATTATCAAACAAAAATGACACATGCTGATACACTGGTAGGAGTTGGTGAGCTTATGTGGATGCAAATACTCTTCATGGCTTTAATGACACCTCATGCTTAAACTGTTAGAAATGCTTTAATGAAGCTCTGCATTGAATTTTGTTTAGTCATGAATACACTTCCCAGTGCAACCAGTCAACATGGTTTTGACGCTAAGCCACAGAGGTCAAAAAAACTCATCCAGGCTGGCTCGTTGGTCTAGGGGTATGATTCTCGCTTAGGGTGCGAGAGGTCCCGGGTTCAAATCCCGGACGAGCCCTTGTTTACCCATGTTTAATTAATCAGCTGCCTCTTGAGGTTCTAATCCTAGTGTGTAAATAGAAATGAAATGGGGTGATTAAATGGCAAAACTTGAACAGCTTTCTACGTGGATGCCAGACCACATTATTAAAATTCTAACCTTTAGAATTCAAGATGGCGGCGCCCAGTCCGGCAGCGGCTACTCAAGCTCTCGTTAGCGATGTGCGTTTTATGTTAAATGTACGTTTTTTTCCGACACAATCAGATACGAGATTAGTCTACAGTCGTAATACTTTGATCGGTCTTCGTGCATCTGAATCACCGAACATTTTATCTAGCGGTTTACGGTCTATGGAGTTAGAAACGCTACGCGAACTGGGATACTACGCCGGCTAGACCCAGAGGCCTTCACAGCAGCGGACTCGATTAACATCTCCGTCCGCCGCAGGAAGCGACGCAAGCGATGCGAGAGACGACGCAAACGCGGCACTCGAGCAGGTATTAGCAACAGGCTAAAGGCTAACCCACACAGACCTACACTTCCATCTGTTCTGCTTTCTAACGTCCGCTCGCTGGAAAACAAAATGGACTATTTGAGACTGGATTTAACCACCAAACACAAGGTGAGAGACTGCTGTGCCCTTATATTTACTGAAACATGGTTAACCTCCAATGTTACTGATAACGGCATTAGCGTGGATGGGCTAACAGTATTCTGTGCGGACAGGGACCACGCTCTCAGTGGCAAATCTCGAGGAGGTGGTGTTTGTATTTACATCAATAACAACTGGTGCACAAACACTAATATTATCACGTGGCATTGTTCGGAGGATTTAGAATTTCTGACGGTGAAATGTCGACCATTTTACTTGCCGAGGGAATTCACAGCCATTAACATCACAGCTGTTTACATCCCCCCAGTGCTAACACAAAAAACGCACTAAACACTCTGTACCAGACTGTCAGCACGATGCAAAATGCTAACCCGGACTGTGTTTATATCATTGCTGGAGACACTAACATCAAGCAGGCATTCAGAGCAACCCCTCACCCACACCTTGGTAATTCGGACCATCTCTCTGTTATGTTAATTCCTGCATACAGACCACTACTAACCAGAAGCAAGCCATCAGTGAAGCAGATAAGGACCTGGCCAAGGGAGCAGTCTTAGCACTCCAGGACTGTTTTGAATGTACAGACTGGAATATGTTCAGAGAGGCTGCCACAACCAACCAGCACATAAATCTTGGGGAATATGCTGAGTCTGTGACAGGATATATAACAAAGTGTGTGGAAGACGTGACTGTCATCAAGAACATCACCACACGTGTCAACCAAAAACCCTGGCTCACTAGTGAGGTACATGCACTTCTAAAATCATGTGATGCTGCCTTCAAATCTGGGGACAAAGATGCTCTTAGGAATGCCAGAGCAAACCTGAATCCGGGGCATGAGAGCAGCAAAGCGTGCTTATGGACAGAAAATCCACAGTCATTTCACCGACTCAAAAGACCCCAGGCGCTTGTGGCAAGGCATTCAAACCATCACAGACTATAGGCCCACACCACCACCACTCAGCGATGACAACACAGACTTCCTCAACACACTCAACACATACTTCAGTCGGTTTGAGGAAATGAACACCACCACAACATCAAAAGCCCCTGTCAGTCTGGACGATGAAGTACTCTGTCTTGACCTAGCTGCTGTCCGGAGGACCCTATACAGAGTCAACCCAAGGAAAGCGGCAGGTCCTGACAACATATCAGGGTATGTACTTAGGGAATGTGCTGACCAGCTGGCACATGTCCTTACAGACATTTATAACATCTCCCTGAGACAAGCTATCGTGCCACCATGCTTCAAGACCACCACTATTGTACCATTACCAAAGAAGTCACCAGCACTGACACTTAACGACTACCGCCCTATAGCACTCACTCCCATCATGATGAAGTGCTTTGAAAAGCTGGTAAAAGACCACATTACATCCAGACTCCCTGCAACATTCGACCAACTTCAATTTGCATACCGCCCTAACCGCTCCACTGATGACGCCATATCAGCAGCACTTCACCTGAGCCTGGACCATCTGGAGAATAAGAAGAGTTATGTGCGGATGCTCTTTATTGACTTCAGTTCAGCATTCAATACAGTAATCCCCCAGCACCTGGTGAGAAAACTTGGACCACTAGGCATCGAAACCTCACTGTGTAACTGGTTATTGGACTTCCTCACCGACAGACCCCAGACAGTAAAGGTTGGAAAAAACACCTCTCAAACTATGAGCACTGGGGTTTCCCAGGGCTGTGTCTTGAGTCCTCTGCTGTTTACCCTGATGACACATGACTGCTGTGCCAAATTCAACTCGAACCATATCATAAAGTTCGCGGACGACACAACAGTGGTGGGCCTTATCAGCAACGACGATGACTCGGCCTACAGAGAGGAAGTGAACTAACTCGTTGTCTGGTGTGAAAATAACACCAAAATAATTGGTGACCCCACACCAAAATAATTGGTGACCCCACACACCGGGCCTATGGACTGTTCAGTCTCTTGCCCTCTGGCAAACGCTACCACAGCATGCGATGCAGGACTGCCAGACTCAGCAAGAGCTTTTTTCCACAAGCCACCAGATTACTCAACTCCCCATAACAGCACACACAACATACAGTGGGGCCAAAAAGTATTTAGTCAGCCACTGATTGTGCAAGTTCTCCTACTTAGAAAGATGAGAGAGGTCTGTAATTTTCATCATAGGTACACTTCAACTATGAGAGACAAAATGAGAAAAAAAAATCCAGGAAATCACATTGTAGGATTTTTAAAGAATTTATTTGTAAATTATGGTGGAAAATAAGTATTTGGTCAATAACAAAAGTTCAACTCAATACTTTGTAACATAACCTTTGTTGGCAATGACAGAGGTCAAACATTTCCTGTAAGTCTTCACCAGGTTTGCACACACTGTAGCTGGTATTTTGGCCCATTCCTCCATGCAGATCTCATCTAGAGCAGTGACGTTTTGGGGCTGTCGCTGGGCAACACGGACTCCACAAATTTTCTATGGGGTTGAGGTCTGGAGACTGGCTAGGCCACTCCAGGACCTTGAAATGCTTTTTACGGAGCCACTCCTTCGTTGCCCGAGCGGTGTGTTTGGGATCATTGTCATGCTGGAAGACCCAGCCACGTTCCATCTTCAATGCTCTCACTGATGGAAGGAGGTTTTGGCTTAAAATCTCACGATACATGGCCCCGTTCATTCTTCCCTTAACACGAATCAGTCGTCCTGTCCCCTTTGCAGAAAAACAGCCCCAAAGCATGATGTTTCCACCCCCATGCTTCACAGTAGGTATGGTGTTCTTGGGTTTTTCTTCTTCCTCCAAACACGACGAGTTGAGTTTTTACCAAAAAGTTCCATTTTGGTTTCATCTGACCACATGATATTCTCCCAATCCTCTTCTGGATCATCTATATGCTCTCTGGCAAACTTCAGACGGGCCTGGACATGTACTGGCTTAAGCAGGGGGACACGCCTGGCACTGCAGGATTTGAGTCCCTCTCGGCGTAGTGTGTATACTGATGGTAGCCTTTGTTACTTTGGTCCCAGCTCTCTGCAGGTCATTCATCAGGTCCCTCTGTGTAGTTCTGGGATTTTTGCTCACCGTTCTCATGATCATTTTGACCCCACGGGATGAGATCTTGACCCCAAGGGAGATTATCAATGGTCTTGTATGTCTTCCATTTTCTTACAATTGTTCCCACAGTTGATTTATTCACACCAACCTGCTTGCCTATTGTAGATTCACTCTTCCCAGCCTGGTGCAGGTCTACAATTTTCTTCCTGGTGTCCTTCGACAGCTTTTTGGTCTTGGCCAAGGTTGAGTTTGGAGTCTGACTGTTTGAGGCTGTGGACAGGTGTCTTTTATACAGATAACGAGGTCAAACAGGTGCCTTTAATACAGGTAACGAGTGGAGGACAGAAGAGCTTCTTAAAGAAGAAGTTACAGGTCTGTGAGAGCCAGAAATCTTGCTTGTTTTTTATTGACCAAATACTTATTTTCCACCATAATTTACAAATAAATTCTTTAAAAATGCTACAATGTGATTTCCTGGATTTTTTTTTCTTATTTTGTCTCTCATAGTTGAAGTGTACCTATGATGAAAATTACAGACCTCTCTCATCTTTCTAAGTAGGAGAACTTGCACAATCAGTGGCTGACTAAATACTTTTTGACCCCACTGTACCTGCTCACACTTACGGACTGTCTAACCTCATATATTTATTAAGATTTAAATACCTACACCATGCTGCTACTCTTTTATTATATTCTGTGCAATAACTTAAGTGTTTAACACCAGGCATTTTATTTATTTATTACACCGGTACCTCATCACTGCAAATTATGTGCAATATTTCTTATTTAATGTGTATATATTTTTACTTTACTTAACGTGTGTTTTATGTCTGTTTACAATGTATGTGCAATAGTGCTTGTTTATTTTTTATCTTTTTTACTGAATGTATATCTTTTTTAAAACTGAATGTATATTTTGTCTTGTATATGCTCTTTTTCTGTCTTGTTTTATATTCTGCACATTGGAGCTTGGGAAACGCAATCTCGTTCAGCTGTGCACTCCTAGCTGTATAGTCTGAATGACAATAAAGTTCACTTTGACTTTGACTTTATCTTAAACTTTGTCCTCATACAGTTAAAACAAACAAAAAATCCTTTATAAAATCATGCTGCCAGAGTTATTCTAAAAGCCATCAAGAGATTTTGTGAATCCATGTTTAAATGTGAAGCACTGTCATTGTGAAGGAAAGTCAAACAGTACAGAGTATGAAGTCAACACAACAAGGAAAATCTCATGTCAACATAAATTTCTTTCAATCTTTAGTATTAATAACCGATAACACAAAACATTTTGTTTTATGTAGAAAAAGAAATAAATATTACTAACTTTATTATTAGAATATTAAATGCTGTTTTCTTGAGTTTTCAATTCAATGCAATTTATTCATAAAGCAAATTTAAAAGCCAAAGCTAACCAAAGTGCTGTACAGCAAAATTCAACAATACAAATACATTTATATATACATTATTAGATAAATATGGAATAAACAAAGAATAAAAACAGCAGGAGTAAAAGAATCACCAGGTTAACCACCTTCATATGCCAGAGAGAAAAGGTAGGTTTTAAGACAAGTTTGAAAAGCATCAGTTGAAGTCTGGGATTTCATACCAGGAGGTAGTGAATTCTACAGTCTGGGAGCAGCGACTGAAAAAGCACGGTCACTCTTGTGTTTTAAGCGACACTAAGGTACATTTAGTAAAGATTTGTTTGAAGACCGGAGTGTGCTTTGTGCCTTATAGGGACATAACATGTCACTGATGTACTGACACAGACTTTCTTTAATCTCGGTTTCTGGAATGGAAAACCTAGGGTTTCCGCTAATTCTGAGTTAACTTACCCGGCTTGCTTAACCCGCTTTCTGGAATACCCTCCTGTTAATGCTGTTGTTGTTAATATTATTATTCACACTTTATTATTATTAATGCTATTATTATTTTATTACTGTCATAATAATAATTTATGCTGCACCATCAGGACAAAAACAAACCATGAGGTCTGAGGAACCGCTTCTGAATCTCCACTATCAAATTATGGCAAGAATATAAAACAATAATTAAGGATTTAAATCATCACCAGCATCATTGTGTCCTCAATACTTCTAAAAGAGAAGAAGTTTGGCATGACTTTGAACCCTCCTAAATTAGGGAGGTAAAGAAGGACCCAGCGGTCCCTCTAAAAAAGTTCTAAAAGTCCTGAGATGGGAGAACATGTTAAACCTGTTGTTATTTCTGCAGCCTCCACAGATCAGAGCTTAGACGGAAGCACCACTGAAAAAAATGCAGAACATCTGAAGGTGGCAGTTCAGTTTGGTTCCTCCATGTTCTTCAGATGTTTCCACCTTGTTTACGATCCCAGGAGCCAGTAAACATTCATCAGTTTACCTTTAATAAGCAACTAAACTTAAACCAGCAGTTTATTTTTTAATGAACTTTATTTTTATTTTGACGACGGAAAAGTTTCTGGACGATCCCTGTGGAGCGTGGACGTTCTGAAGGACGCCACAGCGCTGCAGAACACAGCAGAGCCGATGAGATGTATTGTGAGGATGGCAGCACCATTACAGGGCGCTCAGTCCAGCGGCTCGTTCTCTTCAGCTTCAGCATGGAGAGGGGGGACACGGGGGCGCCGGCGGGGTCGAACATGCCTACACAAAACACACACACGTTACAGGAACACTCCAACCTTCACCTGCTCACTAGGATGAAGATCTAGATCTGAAAATAACCCACCTTCATTCTCAATCGTGGTCTCCATCAGTCTCTCATACTCTTCATATTGGGTTATAAATGTGGGAGCAATCAGAATGTGCTCGTCCTGAACGTTCTGCTGCTGCACCACTTCATCAGAGGACCTGAAGATCTTCTCCAGAATAGCCTCAAGTGGATCTGCTGGAGAAATGAAACCTGATTCAGCACCATGATGGATTAAACACCACACAGCTTAAAAACCCTATCAAGATGTACCTTCAATCTTCTGCTCCTCTTGGTTTTTCTTGTCCAGGTTCTTCTCCTCCATGCTTGGCTTCACCTGGTTCTTCTCTTCCATCTGTACCACCTGTACCTCTGTATCCTGCCCTTGGTCCTGCAGAACCTGGGTACTTATCCCTGCGTTTTCCTCGTTTCCCATCATCTGATTCGCCTCCATGCTCGGCTCCACCTGGTTCTTCTCTTCCATCTGTACCACCTGTACCTCTGGTTCCTGCCCTTGGTCCTGCAGAACCTGGGTACTCATCCCTGCATTCTCATTTCCCATCATCTGATTCTCCTCCATGCCCGGCTCCACCTGGTTCTTCTCTTCCATCTGTACCACCTGTACCTCTGGTTCCTGCCCTTGCTCCTGCAGAACCTGGGTACTCATCCCTGCATTCTCATTTCCCATCATCTGATTCTCCTCCATGCCCGGCTCCACCTGGTTCTTCTCTTCCATCTGCACCACCTGTACCTCTGGTTCCTGCCCTTGGTCCTGCAGAACCTGGGTACTCATCCCTGCATTCTCTTCGTTTCCTATTATCTGTTGTTCCTCCACATTCGTGTCCTCCTGCCTCGCCTTCTTTTTGAGTCTCTGCCACCATTTCTTCTTCTTCTTCTCCTTCTTTTCAGGTTTGGGTCTGTGCGGCTCCTCATCCTCGTCGGCCGGGACGCTACAACACCACAACTTCTTAAACCAGAACATTTTAGCTGCTGCTGCTTCGATGCTCCGTCTCAAAGTGAAGCAGCACCAGCACAGGAGCTCAGATCAGAGCTTGTAGAATGTTGTGACATCATCATGATGTCACAGTGTGTGCTGGAGCTGAGAGCAGAGCTGATGATCACAGCACCACTCAGTGTCTTTAACATTCACTTCAGATGTGGACACGCCCAGTGTAGATCTGTATAGCCAAAAGTATGTGGACACACACACACACACACCAAAGTAATTCTATTGTAAATGTAACTGAAGTTTATATTACTGACCAAACTCTGAATAGATTTTTGTATTTGAGTGTTTGTGTACATATATATATATATATATATATGTGTGTGTGTGTGTGTGTGTGTGTGTGTGTGTGTGTGTGTGTATACACAACCCCAAATCAGAAAAAGTTGGGACAGCATGAAAAATGCAAATAATAAAACAGAGTTTCTTATATTTACTTTGACTTTTATTTGATTGCAGACAGAATGCACATGAGATTTTCCTTGTTTTATCTGCTCCACTTCATTTTATTTATTAATAAACATCCATTCCTGCATTTAAGGCCTGCAAGACGTTCCAAAAAAAGTTGGGACAGTAAAGCATTCACCACCTCATAATGTTGCCATTCATTTTCACCACACTTTTTGGCACCGAGGAGACCAAGTGATTTAGTGTTTCAGATTTAATTTTGTCTCATTCTTCCTGCAAACACGTCTTAAGATGTGCAACAGTACGGGGTCGTCGTTGTCACATTTTTTGTTTAAAAAAATTAATTCACACACATTCTCTATTGGGGACAGATCAGAACTGCAGGCAGGCCAGTCCAGTACCCGTACCCTCTTCTTCCACAGCCACGCCTTTGTAATGTGTGCAGGATGTGGTTTTGCATTGTCTTATTGAAAAATGCATAAACGTCCCTGGAAAAGATGACGTCTTGAAGGCAGCACATGTTGCTCTAAGATCTTAATGTACTTTTCTGCATTAATGCTGCCATCACAGAAGTGTAAATGACCTGACACAATGACTGACACAACCCCATACCATGACAGACCCTGGCTTTTGGACTTGTTTGCTGATAAAAGTCTGGATGGTCCTTTTCATCTTTGGTCCGGAGCACACATCGTCTAATTTTTCTAAAAAAAGACCTGGAATGCTGATTTATCTGACCACAATACATGTTTACACTGTGTGATGGTTCATCCTAGATGCCTCCAAGCCCAGAGAAGTCAACACCGCTTCTGGACATGGTTAACGTAAAGCTTCTTTTAGCTTCTTTCAGCTCCTTTTTTTTAGTAAAGTTTTAATTTTTTCTGAGCACGAAGCACTTGAGGAGACCAGGAGCTGTCTGTTATCTAAAAAAAAAAAAAAAAACATTTAACGCATAACAATTAATTAGCTAATTAAAGTTAATATATATTTAATATTTTTTTATTAATATTTAATATTAATTAAAGTTCATCATTTGGCAAAGGGTGGCGATGTGTTTCCTCAGTTTGGTTGACGTTAACCGCTCTGGGTGTTTGGCCTGGCATTTAGCTGCAAAAAGACGAAGACAGTCCGACCCTCTCATATTGCTGGTTCCTGAGGTTCTGGCAAACACAAAAGGCTTTTCTTTGGAAACACCTACTGCAGTTCGGTTCTTTATTGGAATGTCCAGAGATGCCTCCATGTCATGTATAAGGAGCAATGGGACTTTTCTTTCTCTCTTTCCTTAGATTTCTAGTCTGGTAAAATTGTTGACAGGTGATTGTTTAAGTTTGGAGAGGCTGTCATATATTTCTGGGTGAGGAGGAGCTTTGTTCCGAGCTCTGTATGTTTTTAGAAGTAATTTTAAAGCTTCTCTCTCCTTCTGTTATAGAGTTTTATCTGTGTGATAAGACTCTGGCATAGTTTCTTCCAAGCTGAAACATTTGGTACATCTGCCAAATCATTTAAAGCATCTTTCTCTATGGTTTTGAGATGCTTTAACTTCATTATGTCTTCGGTTAAGAGAATTATTTAATCTTTGTTCCACTTGGCTGTTTTCAAAGTTTTTGAGGCACGTCCAGATATATAGGTGTTCCACTGTGTCTCCATCAACTTTATGAACTGCTTTGCATCCCTCTCAACATCTCCTTGTCCATTTATTAAGCTTTCACCAACAAGGATTTGAGCAGCCCTCTTGAACGAGTATCCAATCTTACATGCCAGAAAGGGGGTCTTGTACTTGTACTTGCATTCTCTTCAGCCATAAACCCACTGGCAATTCTTGTTGCTTTCACCACAGTGTGGAATTTTGCTGGTACAAAAAGATCATGCAGGTTGTTTACAGTCTTATCAATTAGAAATCAGAAACCTCCCAATTCTTGTACTTATAATCACTGATCAGCCATAACATTAAAACCACCTCCTTGTTTCTACACTCACTGTTAATTTTATCAGCTCCACTTACCATATAGAAGCACTTTGTAGTTCTACAATTACTGACTGTAGTCCATCTGTTTCTCTGCATGCTTTGTTAGCTCCTTTCATCCTGTTCTTCAATGGTCAGGACCCCCCACAGAACCACCACAGAGCAGGTACAGTGGGGTCAAAAATTATTTAGTCAGCCACTGATTGTGCAAGTTCTCCTACTTAGAAAGATGAGAGAGGTCTGTAATTTTCATCATAGGTACACTTCAACTATGAGAGACAAAATGAGAAAAAAAAATCCAGGAAATCACATTGTAGGATTTTTAAAGAATTTATTTGTAAATTATGGTGGAAAATAAGTATTTGGTCAATAACAAACAAGCAAGATTTCTGGCTCTCACAGACCTGTAACTTCTTCTTTAAGAAGCTCTTCTGTCCTCCACTCGTTACCTGTATTAATGGCACCTGTTTGACCTCGTTATCTGTATAAAAGACACCTGTCCACAGCCTCAAACAGTCAGACTCCAAACTCAACCTTGGCCAAGACCAAAGAGCTGTCGAAGGACACCAGGAAGAGAACTGTAGACCTGCACCAGGCTGGGAAGAGTGAATCTATAATAGGCAAGCAGGTTGGTGTGAATAAATCAACTGTGGGAGCAATTGTAAGAAAATGGAAGACATACAAGACCATTGATAATCTCCCTTGGGGTCAAGATCTCATCCCGTGGGGTCAAAATGATCATGAGAACGGTGAGCAAAAATCCCAGAACTACACGGAGGGACCTGATGAATGACCTGCAGAGAGCTGGGACCAAAGTAACAAAGGATACCATCAGTAACACACTACGCCGAGAGGGACTCAAATCCTGCAGTGCCAGGAGTGTCCCCCTGCTTAAGCCAGTACATGTCCAGGCCCGTCTGAAGTTTGCCAGAGAGCATATGGATGATCCAGAAGAGGATTGGGAGAATATCATATGGTCAGATGAAACCAAAATGGAACTTTTTGGTAAAAACTCAACTCGTCGTGTTTGGAGGAAGAAGAAGAACCCAAGAACACCATACCTCCTTCCATCAGTGAGAGCATTGAAGATGGAACGTGGCTGGGTCTTCCAGCATGACAATGATCCCAAACACACTGCTCGGGCAACGAAGGAGTGGCTCCGTAAAAAGCATTTCAAGGTCCTGGAGTGGCCTAGCCAGTCTCCAGACCTCAACCCCATAGAAAATTTGTGGAGTCCGTGTTGCCCAGCGACAGCCCCAAAACATCACTGCTCTAGATGAGATCTGCATGGAGGAATGGGCCAAAATACCAGCTACAGTGTGTGCAAACCTGGTGAAGACTTACAGGAAACGTTTGACCTCTGTCATTGCCAACAAAGGTTATGTTACAAAGTATTGAGTTGAACTTTTGTTATTGACCAAATACTTATTTTCCACCATAATTTACAAATAAATTCTTTAAAAATCCTACATTGTGATTTCCTGGATTTTTTTTCTCATTTTGTCTCTCGTAATTGAAGTGTACCTATGATGAAAATTACAGACCTCTCTCATCTTTCTAAGTAGGAGAACTTGCACAATCAGTGGCTGACTAAATACTTTTTGGCCCCACTGTATTATTTAGGTGGTGGTGTGTGTGTGTCTGTGTGTGTGTGTGCATGTGAGTCTGTGTGGTTAACTGATAAGGTGTGAAAATAACTTTGATCTTCTAACTTCATATAAGTGAGTTTTTGTACAGCACCTCAATAGCTGTGTATCACTGGGCTTCTCTAAGTGCACAGTGATAGAGAGCAGAATCTGTCAGCTTTATATTGCTGATAGTTAATTCAGTAGAACCTGATGATTCTTCTTTATGCTGTAAATACTGTGGTGCGCTGTTAGGACTTTGTTTGTACCAGTACAGCCAAGGGTAGCTGCTGCTTGACTCATATAAACATCGTAAAGTAACAGTTTCTGTTTCTTTAGCACCAATGTCAGAATTTAGTGGCCAAATTTTATCGGCAAAACCACCTGTTAAAAGAAAAAAAATTGTTTAAAATAATACTAAAAAAGTTCTTAAGAAAACATTTTTAATAACATGGCTATTGATTAAGATGTTAATAAATTACCTGATGCTACAGTGAGAATCAGTGCTGTGTATCTCACAATGTGCAGTAAGCTCCATAGTGGAGCCATTTCTGATCACAGAATGTATAATAGTGCTGAACTCATCACATGAGGAAACAAGTCTCTAGGAAGCCACACACAGGAAGTGCAGGTGCTGCAGCAACACTGTACACACATCATCATTTCATATCTATTCTTTACCAAAATACTGCGTTTCTGAGCTTTGGTGTAAGACTATTGAAATATTTGTATCTTCTAAAATACTTTATTCATGTTTGGGGTTCAATAATGACACTGCATGTAATAATTTAATTAATACCAGCTTTATTTGTATTTCCAAAAAGCATTAAACAATAGAGATTGTTGCACAACAGCTTTACAGAGATGTGTGTCAAGATAGGTAAGTAAGCAAACAGCTCCCACATACAGAAGAAATCTTAAAAAGAATCAAGAGGAACCTATCAGATTCTGAAGTATAGCCACTGTTTCTATCTATCCCAATGCATTAACGTTAACGTACATTGATCTGTTATAATGCTCCACTGTAAAAAGCTGCTCCTGCCCTGTCCATCTTTGAGTAATCTGTGTATATTGCAGTGTGTGCATAATATACTTATATTTTATAAATTAACATACTTCTATTTTACCTTTCTTTGTTTCTGACATGTTCTTGTTTATACAGATTCATTTTGGTAACTTATTTGTTGGATTACCATGCAAAACACTCTGCCCTTAATATGTATTATTGTTTCAGGTCTTATCCAGCACTATTTTTGTGGGGGATGTTTGATTGTATTCTTGCAAACTAACCAAGTATGTCACTGACACTTTCTGTCTTATTGAATGTTGTACATTGTACTTGCTCATGCAGAAAAACGATGAGTGCTAATGAGCCTAAATAATGCTGGCCATTGTAGTTTCCAAATTAATACACTTGTGTTAGCGTGTCACACCTTTTGCTGTTCGGAGTGGGCATGGCAGGTTGGTTAGTTACACTACTGGTTCTGTGGGTCAGTAGGAGAGGTAAGTAGTTAAGGAGCCTCACTAAGCCAAATAATAATAATGTTTGCAATGTCTTCTCACATACAGCTAGCTATCAAAAATACCAGGTATGATCACTAAATAGAAAATACATTCATGGGTGAAAGGGCATATGTGACAGGGGTTATAGTCAATATTCTGTTTTTGATCCTGGCTTCTTGCTCTTCTATAGAAATGGTAACCACTTCCAGCAAGCAAGTGGCAAAGCAAAGCTGTTATTGATGGATATTAAGAGGTGTGGTGTAAAATCTGGAACATATATGTAAGACAATAAATGTGCATAACTAGCCTTGGTCACTTGGTGTAAAGTATGGTCTTGCTGTACCCTTTCTATCAGAGTTTAGCATCTTTCAAACAGCAGTTTACAGGGTCGATGTTATGTCTGAAAGTACCACAAAGTGACAACTTATATATTTTAAAAGCTTTACAGTACATAACTAAATCTCTGAAATATAGTAAATCGAGTAAAATAAAAATAAAACTTGTTTTACTTGGTAAACGTTACCAGATAAAATATATCTGTTTATTGAGAGAACAAAACACTTATCACATGAAGGACTTTTTGTGCAGCATGACTGGAGCTGCTGTTACTGTGGGCTGCAGGGCGCAGTAACACAGTGCAGAATCTGTTACAGCAGCAGAGGAGATCTTCAGCTCCACTTTCATATCTTCTGTATTAAGATTTATAGACAGACGTGGATCAGCTGGTTTAGCATATGTGGCCTGTTTTGTGGATCGTACAATCAGCCCCAGAAACTCTGGTTTTGATCCAGGTTTTTGATGATACCAGTGGAGACTATATGGTGAACCTGTATATGTGCAAGACAGTGTGATGTTGCTTCCTTCTGTTGAAGATAAGCTGGTTTGGTCTGGTTCAATGCTGTCAGCAGCCTCTGCTATAAAAACATAATTTACTCAAACCAATATCAAATAAAGTGTATTAAATAAATCAATTATAATAACAACAATAAACATTATACTACTACTACTACTAATAATAATAATAATATGTAATTAACAAAGAATAAATAATATATATTTACCAGTGTGGGCAACAATAATAAATATTGAGAGGAGGAGTAACATGGTTGTTATGTGTCAGTTCAAATAACCAGGTTTAAAGAAAATGCACGTTTTTACATTTGTTCTCACATCTAGCTCCCCCCACAGTCATAGTGAATCATGAGGAGGGTCTAAATCTAGAAGAAACTTCCTTAATACTTTTCTGCCTGTGCTGACTTATATGTAAGTGTTTTAGTACACAGTGCTAGGCTACTTACAAAGACTGCAGTTACAGAAGATGGTATGAAACAACATTTTTTTTTCCAGAAGACAGAAGTCACCCACAAGTCATGCAATTTAATTGCATTTTTATAGATTACAATTTTCTACATTACAAAACATAATTGAGTACACCTGGTAGTATTAAGATCACTTATTATTATGCCAGATTTCTCAGTTGAGTTGTTAAGTAATTAATAATCTCATGCCCTAGCTTATTTTATCATATATAAAAAGCACAATTAAAACACCATAAATTGGTGAAATCAAACTGCCAGTACAAAACCAATACAGATTCATTCTTAGTATGTCATTGTACACCCACAGCAAAAATGGAAAAAAAAATGGACTGCAGATAATTTGTTACTCATCACATAATATTTAAATAATAATTTAACAAAGAAACAAATAAATATATAAGAAAGTAAAATAAAACAGATACACATCATCTACAAAACCAAAACAGAGCAGTTTTCCCTGTGCCATTCCATGCCTACAGCAAGAAAAAAAACATCATCACTATAAAATACATTAAATGCAGATCATGTCTTAGATTGCAAAAGTAGGAAAATCATTTGCTCATCATATTAATTTAAATGGCAATTGTAAACATTTATTCAAGTGACAAAAGATTATTTTATTGACCCATGTAATAAAATCTAAAATTTGATGTCTGCAACACACATAAGACAAATGCATGTTTAGCACTGTGTTACATTACTATTCCAATTACAGTGCTACCTTGTAACTCGACATCCCCAAAATTAAAAATCTTTGAATCTTGACACCCTCCATCGAGAAATTTGTACCCTTAAACTCAAAGTTTTTCTCTTAAACTCGACATGTGTGTGACTGCTGCTGTATTCAGCACTGAGAAACTGTGAGAATCAGCTTTTCCAAGAGAGTCTAATACGCTTATCGTTAAAAAAAAATTAATGTGACAATGTATTAAAAGAACCAACATAGGAACACTAAACCTCTCTTAATAATTACTGCACATAGGTTCTCTCCACTAATGAAATTCATCACTCGTTGTTTTGGTACAATAAGTCACGTTAATCTTTGTGCACCGGCACACTTCATAGGAAATAACGGCACAGCCGGCGCAAAAACGGTTTTGCCGCTTCTCATGTGAATGCGCCTTTACTGAATGGAATACGATATTCCAAGATCAAGCATCTCCACGATTAAGAAGCCTAAGGAAACAATATAGAAGTAAAGGTAAAGAGGTTTTATTGTATTTTGTTATTGATTTTTAACTGTTCAGGGTATAAGTGTCAAAAACAACCCCATTATTTTACATTAGACTAAAATATATGCAGTTCTACGGGACCACAGAACACATTAACAGGTTTCCCATACATCCTTATGGAAAAAAAAAACCTTGAAACTCAATGCCTAAACTCGATGTCACTCCCAGCACCAACTGAGGTCGAGTTTCAAGGTACCACTGTATTTTCACTTATTATGTAATTGATTGGAAACTAAGGATATTAATTCATGAAGTTTTGAAGTGACATTTTTGCTTAATACAAGACTTCAGTCTGTGGTCAGTGTAGACGGATCAACCTCTTCATGATGCAGCATGTATTTACAATAGGAGACAGATCTGAAAAAGATTATTTTTCTGGTGTTGAGAAATGTTATTTTTATACTGATTAACCATCATTTGCAAAGTTTGGCACAAAGTGGTAATCCATGACCCATCTCTGCTTGTAAAAACTTGGTGACTTTGGTGGATATACCTCATAATGATATCCTGACCTGTTACCAGTTACTCTGCTTATTGTGAATTTATTAACACAGTGTCACTTAAATATTTTTGAAATTTTTCACAGTGATTTTGCGTTTGTCCCAACTTTATTATAGTATTGCAGGCACTAAATTTAACATTTGTTAATATTTATACAATTGAATCAACCAATGAGAGTCATTTCTTTGCACTTTTGTCATTTACATAAAGGTTCATCACCAAATCACAGATTCTTGTTTTGTTACATTTTACAAAATGTCCCAACTTTTATAGAAATTGAGCTTGTGTTATAACATATTTACAATTGTAATTCATCCTATCTTAATTTTAATATACTATATGGTTATTTTCGTACAACCCCAAATCAGAAAAAGTTAAGACAGCATGGAAAATGCAAATACATTTACTCTGACTTTTATTTGATTGCAGACAGGATAAACCTGAGATATTTCAACTTAATATCATTTATTAATAAACATCCTTGTCACAGAGAGCAGGTGCTATTTGTATTGTGTGTGTGTGTGTGTGTGTGTGTGTGTGTGTGTGTGTGTGTGTGTGTGTGTGTGGTTAACTGATAACAAGTAAAAAGACAAAACAAACTTTGATCTTCTGAACTTGGGGAAACCTCATATAAGTGAGATTTTGGTCCCACAGGGGCCAGTGGCGCAATGGGTAATGCATCTGACTACGGATCAGAAGATTCTAGGTTCGACTCCTGGCTGGTTCGGTTACCTTGTGCCTCTTTTGTCTTTCTAACTCCTTGTGTATGGTTCTTGGTTCCTCAGATCCAACAATGCAGTTCTTGTCAAAGTGGAAAGAAGTGACTGATGCTGGCGTCAGCCGATGGCAAGATCTTCAGTTTCCCATATGGTCTAGCGGTCAGGATTCCTGGTTTTCACCCAGGCGGCCCGGGTTCGACTCCCGGTGTGGGAATTTGTCTTTATGATAAGACTTGAGAATAACTTTGCCTATTAGTTCCTCTGTGCCATGTTGCTGTAGCTCAAGAGTCTTGTTCTGTTGGGACTATGACTGCAGGCTATCAGGGAGCAGTGGACGTGAACTGGATGTGGCTGACCAATGGAATGCCGTGATTGTATAGTGGTTAGTACTCTGCGTTGTGGCCGCAGCAACCCCGGATCACGGCAGGGTGTTTTTGTATGCCGTGCTTCAAAGTTTTCCATTCTCTCCTTAGTCAAAAGACAGATCCAAAAATGCAGGTCTTGTCAAAGTGGAAAGAAGCGACTGATGCTGGCGTCAGCCGATGGTAAGCTCTTCAGTTTCCCATATGGGCTAGCGGTCACCCAGGTGGCCCCGCTTCGACTCCCTGTATGGGAATTCGTCCCTATGATGGGACTCGAGCAAACCTTTGCCAATTAGTTTCTCTTCGCCATGTTGCTGTAGCTCAAGAGGCTTGTTCTGTTGGAACTATGACTGCAGTCTATCAAGAGGCTGTTGTCTTGTAATGCCGTGATCATATAGTGGTTAGTATTCTGTGTTGTGGCTGCAGCAACCCCGGTTCGAATCCGGGTCATGGCAGTGTGTTTTTGTATGCTGTGCTTCAAAGTTTTTCATTCTCTCCTTGGCTGGCCGACACGGTGGCAAAGTGGGTAGCACTGTCGCCTCACAGCAAGAAGGTCCTGGGTTCGATCCCCAGGTAGGGATGTTTTCTCACTGCTGTATTGTGAGTTGTGAGGAAAACCTGCGAGAGCTCCCTCTAAGCTCTGTTTAGGCATTAACCTCGCCAGTTGAGGAAACTGACAAGAGCTTCCCATACTGTCTATTTAGGCAAAAACAATCTATTGCACATCAAAAAAATGAATTATTCCCTTAAGGAATCACTTTTCTAACCATAAAGAAAATATATTAATTAATTACTTTTCCCATAAAAAGGTAATGGTGGGGTGATGGACTGCTAATCCATTGTGCTCTGCACAGGTAGGTTTGAGTCCCATTCTCGTCGAACACAACACCTTTTAAACTCTTAATGCATGCACAATAATCCAGCTCCACAAATCCACAAAGTGGAGACCTTTAAACAATGTGTGGTTACTAATCTGTATGTCATTAACATTGTATTAAAAGATTGTCTGTATAAGATGAACTGTTTCTATTTGGTGTTACAGTTGTGATTTTTTGTGAGCAGCACCAATATTTTGCACAGAGCTGAAAGCAAGAGTTGCAGGGGTAATGTTCAATGTTTAAAAGTCTGGTTTTCAACAAGGATGGGATTCGAACCCATGCATGCAGAGCACAATGGATTAGCAGTCCGTCGCCTTAACCACTCAGCCACCTCGTCTTGCTTTACCTGTATGTTTCTGGTCTGATTGGTCTGATTGATCAATGTAGATTTTGTAGATTTGTAAAAGAGCAGAAAGCTCATTTTATTTTAGTTCTCTTTAAAACTGTCAACAAATAATGCACTAATGCAGTGTGTGTGCACATTCTGGTGAACACCCAGATATTTCTTTCAAGGCAATGTAGCTGTTCAAGCCGTCTGGGTTGATCAATCAGACCAATCGGCCCAGAAACACATTTTTCTTGAGACGAGGTGGCTGAGTGGTTAAGGCGATGGACTGCTAATCCATTGTGCTCTGCATGCGTGGTTTTGGAACTCTTGCTTTCAGCTCTGTGTAAAATATTGGCACTACTCACAAAAAAATCACAACTGTAACACCTCATCTTATACAGCCGTTCTTTTAATACAACGTTAATGACATACAGATTAGTAACCACACGTTGTTTAATGGTCTCCACTTTGTGGATTTGTGGAGCTGGATTATTGAGCATGCATTAAGAGTTTAAAAGGTATTGTTTTCGACGAGGATGGGATTTGAACCCACGCGTGCAGAGCACAATGGATTAGCAGTCCATCACCTTAACCACTCGGCCACCTCGTCTGGTCAAGCTATGAGGAATGCTCTTCTGGTCTGGTTGCAGGTGTGTCATTTGTAATCAGGTGTGGCAGGAGGAGCTTCAGAGGGCTGGATTGGCCTGAAAACGGGTGGAAAGAGGCAACACAGACGATCTAAACTACTACTCTTATGTCCGTTTGCTTTTCCACATATGGTCAATAGGCTGCAATGTTTTCAAAGCAGACTGAGGTCATTTGAGAGAGTTTTTAAAAGTACTTTCACCTCCATGAGGATGGGATTCACCTGCACTTTTAAAAGCGCTCTTGAATTACTTTGGTCTGCTTTGAAAACATTGCCGCCTATTGACCATATGAGGAAGAACAAACAGACGTTGGAGTAGCAATTCAGTACATCAGTGTTACTTATTTCCAATGTTTTCGAAACAGACTGAGGTTATTTAAGAGGGCTTTTAAAAGTGTGTTTACTTCGACGAGGATGGGATTCGAACCCACGCGTGCAGAGCACAATGAATTATCCCTCCTTTGCCTTGTTCATCCAGTTGTAGACTTTCCAATTCTTTGTAGTTCATAGCCAAATTTATCAGCCACGCACTGATCTCTGTTACTTAAAGGCTAAGCACCACCTAATGGACCTCTCTAAAGATTTCACATTATTTCAGCTACTTAAAAACCATAAACGTGAATTAAAATGTAAATAACTTGTTTAATTCACTCAAAAATTGACGATTTCAAGTAAATTGACGGAAAAACCCGATGTCGTTCCGGAAATTCCAGAAAGTTGCAGTGTGACGTCACTGGTGGACAACAGTGAACTAGGTCGCAATTGAACACCATTATGACTGACTTGGACTGCAAATTTTCCAGTGCTGGTTCTTCAGATTCCGAAGCTATTTCTGAATTTAATGAAGAGGATGAATCTGCAGTGACAGTGGAGGTGCCTGTATAACAAGCAACCGCAACACCGGTTAATTAATTATAGGCAAGTTTATTAATGATCAAATTAAGTTCACACTCAATAAAATACTTGTAATTTAGACTATATTTAAACAGCCTCGGCGCACTAAAACACTTAATGACGGTTAATATGGCTGCAAATATTCTCTTGCTGGCTTGCTGGAATGATTTAAATGTATTTTTTCGTTGAATAAAAATGTATTGAAACGAATAATAACTTGAAATGTAGTATATTGGCCTAGTGTAAATAATCTCTATGCCACCTGAGTCCTCTGGTAAGGGGATGTGCATCTAAATTAATCAATGCATAAGTTAGATGTGGTATGTACTTGTTTCTTACAGTGTAACTAACTTGTATTTTGTAATTTTAATTACTTTAAGATGTCTTGTTAAAGTAAAGCTGATTATGGTCATAGGTAATTTTTTTAAAGTAGATGTTACATTTAGATATTAATTTAAAAAGCGGAGGCTATTCCCATATCTTCATTAAACAATGGTATGAACAGCTATAATGCAGTCTTAATAAGAGAAACTGGGTGTGTTGTGAATTTATGATGAGGAACTTTGATCAGTGGTTTAGGATAGTGCTAAAGAGAATGTAGTGCAGGTAGTTCCAATGTCGATTTCCTAATCTAAACTTGCCAAATGTAAGGACATTAGCAGATAGGAAGGGAAAACATAAAATATCGATGCATCATTCAGTAGAAGGTTCTGTCTGATTCATTTGGTCCTAGAAAATCTTTCATATTAAAATGATTCATTTAATATCACAAAACATTTAGCCAAACTCACTTACAGCTTTATCAGTGTTTTGTCATACAATTATTTTAACATTTTTAATATTGCAGATGCAGAAAGTTTTGTTTACGGTTAGATATTTATGCTTTTGTCCCCCTCTGTGTTTTAAAAGTAATGCAGCTACTGATAAGTACTAGATACAAGCTAAAGGACGTCACAGCACAGTAAAAACCACATCAATATTTAAATAAACATTTATTCCAAGGTACATCAGAAGCTTCATTTCACTGAGTACATCCAAAGTAACCAGTGTTAGAATGGTCAGCATGTTTAATCTGCTGCTTTAATTTAAGTGCAATAACTTTATTGAAATATGTGCAATACCTGCTGTACTTTGTACTCTGTGTAATACATTGTAAAACTGTGCAATATTTGCTTAACATTTTTTAACGGCTGCTTATATTTTGTAGTTTTTTTTTTACATATACTTGCTTTTCTACTTTTTAATATGTGTATATATTTGTAAACACTTTGTATTTTTATATTATTGAAAGCTGCTGTAACACTGCACATGCATATCTGTTATTTCTTTTTTAAAAAGTATATTTACAACTGTTTGTTATGTTTAGTTTATTTTTTACTCATTCTTTACTTCAACAAAGTTTTACATGAAATTGAGCTCCTAGTGTGCAGAAAATTGTTTCATTTACAGTTTACATTCTTCATTACATTATTTAAATGTGTTAGGTTTTTAACATAACATCATTATTAAACATAAATTACATCCAGACCACATGGTCTATTGTTCAACATGTCGCCGGCTAAGCTCTCTCCCTGACTCCTACAGAAAGGGGGGGGGAGGCAGAGCCCGGGGCTTGTTAGCACACTTCATTGGCTCCACCAGCAGTAAAGGAGGAGGAGCCTAGCTGAGTTTAAAAACTGGCGGGGAAGAGAGGCGCGGCCTCTTTCTTACGTGGTGTGTCTAGACTGCAGGAGTAAGGAGCGCCGGCCGGCTTAGCTCTGATATATATTCACAGATTATTTTTACACTTAATAAAGTGTTTTAAAGAGTACTTTCTGGACTTCTCGACTGCTTTCTTCAGGACCTTTTTGAACCAAAAGATTCATCCTAACAAATGGTAGCCAGAGGATGGTTCAGGAGGTCTGAGGATAGCATCGAATTAATTCAGCTGACTGAGGTAAGACCAGGAATTCTGAAAAAATCTTTTGTACTCAGTACAAGGCGCGCGCCTGCTTAAGGTAAACAGACGTTCTCTGTATATATATTAGATGCATTTATTATTTAGTGTACTGAGTGTGAAAGTGAATCTCAGAATCCGTAAGTGTCTGATTAAATTACTAAAGTATCATTAGATAGTTTAAAACTGTGAATATATGTTGGAGCTAAAAATGTGTGTTTCCTGATATCTGAATTTGAACCAAACCGGTTAAAATAAATGTTAAGGGCGCCATTGTGTATGGAACACTATTGGAGGGAAAGGGGAGTCTGTCTGCTATGGGAGCGAGACTCGTCTAATTCGAATTGTTCTACATTTTAATTAGCCTGTCTGTTATGGGAGCGGGGCTTAATTAATTTGATAGTTCTAAATTATAACGAATTTGTCGGTTATGGGAGCGGAATTCGTAATTCGTGTGGGAAATCTTGAAAGAATCTGCCGGTGCTGGAAACGGGATTCGATCTATAAGATTGTCCTATATACGGGCTTGTCTGTTAGAGCAACGGAGCGCCGTTTAATCTTGAAAGAATCTTTTGGTGCTGGGAACTAGATTTGATCATTAAGATTATTCTAAGTTCGGACCTGACTGTTATGGGAGCGGGGTTCGGTTAATTAGACTACTGTTAGGATGAATCTTTTGGTTCAAAAAGGTCCTGAAGAAAGCAGTCGAGAAGTCCAGAAAGTACTCTTTAAAACACTTTATTAAGTGTAAAAATAATCTGTGAATATATATCAGAGCTAAGCCGGCCGGCGCTCCTTACTCCTGCAGTCTAGACACACCACGTAAGAAAGAGGCCGCGCCTCTCTTCCCCGCCAGTTTTTAAACTCAGCTAGGCTCCTCCTCCTTTACTGCTGGTGGAGCCAATGAAGTGTGCTAACAAGCCCCGGGCTCTGCCTCCCCCCCCCCTTTCTGTAGGAGTCAGGGAGAGAGCTTAGCCGGCGACATGTTGAACAATAGACCATGTGGTCTGGATGTAATTTATGTTTAATAATGATGTTATGTTAAAAACCTAACAAACCCCCCTTGAAAGCATCTTAATGCTTTCACAATAACTTTTAACTATAGGTTAGGTGTTTCTAGATCCCAGGAGATAAGGATAGCCGTCAGCAACCCCCCAATTTAACCCCTTCTGACTACATGGCCACTGGGCTGAATTTTATACAATAAAACGTTTCTAAAAATAAAAAGGCTACCAATTAAACTAAAGGAACCGTACCTATCGCAACAGCTCCTAACCCTAAAACAAACGAACAAACAAAAAATAATAAAAACAGGAAATCAAAATAAAGTAATTTAAAAAATAGGAAATCAAAAAGAGAAGAAAAATAAAATAAAAACAATGGGTGCGTGGCTTCTACAGGAAGTCCGTTCAGGTTGTCCTCCACCAGACTGAGCTGCAGATATTCAGAAGGGGCCCATAGCTCCTGTGTCTCTGCATGACTCCTAATGTCTTATGGATTCTCCCCTGTCGGTCTTACCTGTTTCCACAGCAGCACAAACATTTAAACGATGTAACAGAGAATATCCTTCCTAAAAGTACCAAACATATATACATTGTAAACAATCCTGAACTAACCCCTTGCGTTTTGTAGCTAAACTATGTGTGTTGCACTTAACTAGTGTTTTCAAAGATGGTCTATGTGTCTGCGAACTATATGTTTATGTTTTTTTTTCTCCTAGTCTAACTAAATTCTCCCCCCTCGTCTTGTTCCGCTCCGTTGATTCCGCTGGACTCTTCTTCCACATGGTTGGTTTTGTTGGGCTTTCTGCTGTGTTTAGTTCCCTGTAGGCAGGTTCAGTTGGTGTCACTTCTGTCTCTCGGAGTGGGTCTTCCAATTCCCACGAAGTCTGCCTCTGCCAGTCCTTCCTTCCTCTCGGTGTATGATCCGTAGTGCTGGTCCTCTCTCCTCATCTTGTCTGGTCGGTTTTACCTTTAATTAAGCAGAGTTAGTAGCACTTATGCCGCTCGAAGTGGGTCTTCCGGCCCACCTTCAAGGGTATCCTCCTCATCATCATCTACCTGATATCTCGACAAATCAGCCAACACCATCTGGATAACTGGTGGATCCTGCCCCCCTCTGCTTCCTCTACTCACTACTTCTATCACAAATTTTTCTATTAATACCCTGATGCACGGGATACCACAACAACAACATATCACTAAAATTATCCATCCTACACATACTGACCTCACCAAGACCCCGGTAGGTAGTTTCCCTGACCAGTTCTAGCCTCACTGACTTTACTAACCAATTGCTAACCATGCAATAGGAAACTTAATCAATTCCACTGATTATTCCACAAAGCACTTGCTATATTGGTTTTCAGGGCCGACTGCTCGACACGGACCAGAAAATAACTTACCACACAAACGGTTGGACTTTAACCAACCGACCTGAACCCGTTCAGGCTTTCACAGTTGGACTCGGACCAACTGACCTGGTACCAGGCTTTGAGTTTGGACTCTAACCAAACTGGCATGGACTCTAACCACACCGGATCCTTTGGACTCACCAGGAGTCAAGGCATGCCCACCATACCTTTGTCAGTGAAAGAGGAACCACACCTTAACATTTATCAGTAATTATTTCTAATTATCTACAAGAGAATTCTCAACATACCACTAAAATTGCCAATCCCACACTCTCATACTGACATCACTAAACCCGTAATAACTTCCTTCCATGGCCCAAACATCCCTTCTAGCCACTTAACCCATTCATACACACATACAATC
Organism: Trichomycterus rosablanca; assembly: GCF_030014385.1. NCBI lineage: Eukaryota > Metazoa > Chordata > Actinopteri > Siluriformes > Trichomycteridae > Trichomycterus > Trichomycterus rosablanca. The sequence goes on from NC_085991.1 coordinate 13,059,256, forward strand.
ATACAACAAACAAACATATAAGCTACTTACCCAGCCCTCACCGCAGCCACCCCACTCCCAACATCGGGATACACGGCCACGGTGAGCTTAGACACCACTGCCGCAAGGCTTTCTGGGTAAAGCCCGTGCCAGACCCAGTGGCGACGCTACACTGTCCCCTCCCTAATGGTCAACCGTCCCGGTGACCCACTCACCAGCGTCCACTGGGTGGCTCCATGTCCGGACCGCACCCCATTACACTGCCGAGTCGCTCTTCCACCCACTGCTGGACCGGGCACCCTGCCCCTACAGCCACCTGGGCTAGCGCACTCCGACAGACCGGGCATATTGGCTCACCAAACCATCAGAGCCACCCAAACACCACGATCCCACTTCTGACACCAATGTGGCGCCGGCGAGCAGGAAGGTTAGCGTCAGGGCCGCAAGTGAGCTGCCTTTGGCAGTTCATTCAGTGTTTTAGGGACAGACACCCATTCATACACACATCCCTTCTGAAAAATGTCCCCTGTTTATCGGTTCTGGTTTGTTGCTCCTGAAACAGGTGTAATTGTCTTTATAAGCTTTGATGTTGGTTGGGGTTGGTTCCTGAGTTAGTGGGTGAGACATGGATAAATTCTCTATGTGTTAAATTAGACCTTTTAGACCGCTTTAAACAACCTTTCGAGCAAAATCTGTAACACGTATTAAGAAAAAGATAAACTGATAGGTTTTAACGAGACACACCCTAGAACAGAAAATTCCTGCCTAGTCGAAGAATACGAGTATTCTTTTAACATTCACTGGCACAACTCACTCGGTTGTCCAAACACAACTCAGACAAAAGAACGTAAACCTCAGTACAACAACAGTGTCTACTGGAAACAAACAATTACTTCACCGCGACCGACAATGGCCCTATGGAAACAAACAATCACTTCACCGCGACCGACAATGGCCCTATGGAAACAAACAATCACTTCACCGCGACCGACAATGGCCCTATGGAAACAAACAATCACTTCACCGCGACCGACAATGGCCCTATGGAAACAAACAATCACTTCAAGGCAATCGACAGTGATCCCCTGGAAACAAACAATCACTTCACCGCGACCGACAGTGGTCCTATGGAAACAAACATATAGTTCAGGGCAATCGACAGTGATCCCCTGGAAACAAACAATTACTTCACCGCGACCGACAGTGGCCCTATGGAAACAAACATATACTTCAGGGCAATCGACAGTGATCCCCTGGAAACAAACAGTCACTTCACCGCGACCGACAATGGCCCTATGGAAACAAACAATCACTTCACCGCGACCGACAATGGCCCTATGGAAACAAACAATCACTTCAAGGCAATCGACAGTGATCCCCTGGAAACAAACAATCACTTCACCGCGACCGACAATGGTCCTATGGAAACAAACATATAGTTCAGGGCAATCGACAGTGATCCCCTGGAAACAAACAATTACTTCACCGCGACCGACAGTGGCCCTATGGAAACAAACATATACTTCAGGGCAATCGACAGTGATCCCCTGGAAACAAACAATTACTTCACAGCGACCGACAATGGTCCTATGGAAACAAACATATACTTCATTATTTGTCTCATACTGCATTAACCCTTCCTGCTATATAAAATTCCCCTTCAAACAGTTCAAACTGATCAGAGCAGAAGGTGCATACACATTACATCTAACATTTTCTACACTTATTCTACTTCATCATCGTCGCATGCTAGAGAGCCTTCAAATTTTCTAAATCACATTTTTTCCAATACAAAATCACCAATCCACTATTTATTATTTACTCTGCCATACTTAAAATAACAACAGCTCTGCTATATCAACTCTAATCAGTCCTACAAACCCCTGACTTATATTATTTATTCATTCAGATTTTTACCCCAACTTTTGGTCACTGGTACTAACACACCTCCTGCTTCTAACAATACAGACTCCATTTCCCACAATCCAACAGACTCTCACATGATCATCTCCTGCTCCTAGTCAGCCAATCCCTCATGCTCATCATCACCAGCGCTTTGATCCACTTTGGCTTTCTTGAATCACATTAAACTCTACTTAAACAGTTCCATTTAGTTAACTCACTGCAAAGTACTACCAACCTATACTATCTCTATTGTATTATTGTTACATCTCCCTACAAATGTCATTAACCCCACATCACTATGGTACCTGCATCCCTACTCTCACTAAAACACAAGCACTTGTAACTCTTTCTAATTTACTCTTGTAACCAAAACTTTTTCTACACGAATTATTGTTATTCTAATACCTTACTGTAAAATACATCCAAAACCTCTATAAGATGTTACCGAACCCCTCACTTTTTATTATGGAACCCAGATCTTCAGGTGGATGTCTATTAAAACACACTACTGTCCCACACGGTCACGATCAGCTTTCCCTTCCTCTTGTCTGATGATGTCATTACTTTGGCATTCTGTACCTCAGCACCCCATATGCCTCTTGAACACTGCTTTACTCAAACATCAGAATGCAACAACAGCCATGACACACATCTGCAAGATCTGGTATTCATAATTTTTTACATCATCTTTGGTACTGCATAAGTGTCCACCATCCTCAGCCAGTACACAGTAGATTAAATATCAGACTTCTCTTTACTCATGCAGGGCCTGCAGTTTATGGCCTCAACCCCCCGCTGGGTTGCTGTGTGTCTGTGAAACCTATGACCTGGGTCTCCAGTCACCCCCCTTCATGTACTTCTCTCCTAACAAGTTATTTTCTTCTCACTATTCCCTCAATCTTTAAATTGCACTCATCTATGATCATGCATAGTATTGCCACAAGGTTTACTGCACCACATTGAACCAATCTAACTTCTTCAATAAACTATATAGTATAAACTGAGTGAGTTGACCTGATCAATTAGCTAGAAAAGATTCATCGGATACAACACAAGCATCAAATATTAACAATTGTCAATTAACAATTTCCAAAAATATTACCAATTAAATTGAATCTTACCGGAGTCCGTGTAAGCAATTATATTTAATCTCCTGAGACCCGAGCTTTGATTTTTTCAATGCATTTTTCCTATTCCTTATGTTTTTAACCTTAGTTGGGCGACACGGTGGCTCAGTGGGTAGTACCGTCGCACACTGTCACAGCAAGAAGGTCCCCCCTCCGCGGAGCCCGCATGTTGTCGCGTGGGCCTCCCCCGGGGTGCTCCGGTTTCCTCCCACAGTCCAAAGACATGCCAGCGAGGCGAACCAGAGACACTGAACTGTCCACGACTGTGCCCGATATAACCTGAGCAACCACCGCTCCTGTCATAAATGTAACCAAAGTGCAAAACATAATGTCAAAATCTCAATAAAGAAACAAACAAACTGTATTAGTGTTCTAGTACTTTTGCTACCACTAGCTGGCAGACAAAAAATGTCCACTAATGGGAACAATCGGTCTAGGTTTAGCAGGTCAAGGAATAAGGCATAACAAAACCAAAATGTAATGTCCTCATATGTGAGGTAAGACTGAAGATTACCTTCACCAGGCGTCCCTGAATCTGCATGCATATACGTACCTGAATCTGCATGCATATCCGTAGGTCTGCCAGTCCAGCTGCCCCAGCACAATGTATCACAGGATTTAATACACAAAGCGGCATATTAATTAATACACAAAGCGGCATATTAAACATAAATTCTTATTCCTGCCATAATACTCCTGCCATATTTAAACATAAACTCTCATTCCTACCATTATACTCCCCCCTTTTTTCAAATTTTACAATCAAATTTTGAAAATAAAACATTAAATAAACCTTCTTAATGTGTTTATCCTGTTGGAAAGCACAGAATTTTAAAGTTAGTTCAATCAAAGTCTGGTGTTAGCTGGACCTGTAAACAAATAATGTCGTTAGTGAGCAGTGGAAGGTGTGCAACAGCTTTGTCGGCAGTGTCACCTCTGGCATTGTCCTGTAAAATTGGAACAAAACTTTACTTAAATAGTTCCACTTAAATTGAATAGGAGGGACAATGACACAAAGTATCATTTGCTAAAATTTTAACTAAGCCCACTTGTTTCCTGTCTGTTGCAGCATCTCTGGATGCAAATCCTTTCACAAACATTTCCAATTCAGGATTCCTATCAGGCCCAGAAAAAATAGATAGAGTAATACAGTCATGATGTTCACCATCTCCTGCAATTAGTAAAAAGTGGTAGGATTAAGTATATTACAGCATTTGATAATAATGTTCAATTTTAGAAGTACACTGTAGTATTTATACAATCATTAACTTGATACGTGAGATGTTTTCCTTTCAGTTATAGAACATAATTTGGCAAGATCACTTAGTATAACTACGGATATTTCTGTAGCAGACAAAGACAAAGAAAATTCTGCACAAATCCAGAAGGGATCAGAGTCCCTGTCTTGTACAGAAACAGTGGTACCTTCAGGCATTATTTCCAATTTAATTCAAGAGGCAAACAAATGATCACACCTCATAAGATTTATAGGGCTATGAAATCTCACTCTTTACAACTACACAATATTTTAGAAACAGTAACATATTAGCTTTTACCTTTTAACTTGTATTCAGCATTTGTACACAGTGAAAAACACGACCTCACTCTCAAATAAACATAAGCTTTGACAATATATAATCTAATATATCAACACATGTCTTAATCAGAGGTGGAAAGAGTACAAAAAATTGTATTCAAGTAAAAGTACTATTACCTTAATGAATCTTTACTTAATTACGAGTAAAGTTACTACTTTGAAAATCCACTCAAGCAAAAAGTAGAAAGTAACTCATTTAAAATGTACTCACCGAGTAAACAGCAGGGGGTCTCCTCTGTGTAATGTAAACAGGAGTGGATACAAACCTCAACAGTAGTTTTTAATTCAAATGTAATAGAAGAAACGTTGTCCTTAACTCAAATGCAATAGAAGAAACATGTTGATACAACAATTAAAACAGTTAGGGATGTGTAATGCGTCATTTCAAATGACATAAAACTTTTTCAACTTGTATAATCACTAGCGATGTGTCGTAAAATGATTCGAATCCATGAATCGGCTCTTCTAACCGAAACAAAGGAACCGACTCTTCCGGCAGTCGCCATGTAAATACGCGGCTCTTCAAAAGGAACCGAGACAAAAGACTCGACTCCCTGTCGCAACTCACTGAATTCGCGATTTCTTTAGCGTTTTTTATTTTTATTTTGCTCGGTAACAGATGCTATTCAAAATGTAACAATTACTAATACAAAACATACTTAAGCAAAAGCAAAATTACAGTCTGTGAAATGTGCTTTAAAAACTACTGTGTTACAGTAACCAGTGCGATCAGAGCGGTAACACTAAGCACTGGATTCGTGTATGTATGTGTATTGATCGAATTTGTTTAAAATCATATCCCCGCTATAACATTCCCCACTTACGACATATTGATGTCGAATTATTGTCCAGCACTACCCCATACATTAAACAAAGAAACAATATAGCAATCTCTCAATAATACATGCACCAATACACCCAGCAAATCTCCTATCACGACTAACAAGCGCTGTGTTACTCACATAATTTTAATCTTATTCACTATAACAACTCTGATTAAGGAGATTTTCCTTAATTATGTGTGAAAATGTCCTATGTCACACATGGATGAATTCCACTCCAAGTACCCCCTTTCCTGGTTTAAGAACCTTAAAGTTTAAGAACGCTATCTACCTTAAAACACACTTAATAAGGTACCATAACAAATACTTGTCTTAACTCAGTTATCTTAAGATTATAAAAATAAAGTTGATTATAAAATTAACTGCAGCACTTACCCAATCCAGGCGTACAAAGACAAAGATAGCCGATGGACAAAGATACGGCAAGCTGCTCACATAGAGCCAAAAAGGCGGATACACAGAAAACCACGCTCAGCTCTCCCAGAGCCAAAATGGTGGACAGACAGAAAACCCCGCTCAGCTCTCTGGTCCAAAATGGCCGCCGAACAGAAGAAACCACGCTGCGCAACCCAGAGCCAAAATGGCGGACAGACAGAGCCAAAATGGCGGACAGACAGAAAGCCACGCTGCGTTCTCAAGAAACAAAATGGCGGATAGACGGGAGACCACGTTGCATTCCCAAGACAAAATGGCGTACAGACAGAAAGCCACGCTGCGTTCTCAAGAAACAAAATGGCGGATAGACGGGAGACCACGTTGCATTCCCAAGACAAAATGGCGTACAGACAGAAAGCCACGCTGCGTTCTCAAGAAACAAAATGGCGCCGACAACAAAAGAAACCACGTTGCACATCCAGCACACGGTTTCACAGACAAACATACACAGAGACTTACTGACAAACAAAACTCCTGATGTACTGTTCTCGAGCCGGATTTAGAATTTAAAGTAATCAAATTATTCCAGCCCCGTTCCCGAAACAGACAGGCTAGTTAGAATTTAGAACGACCGAATTAGACTAATTCCGTTACCGAAACAGACGAACTAGCCGAGTCTCGTTTCCGTAACAGCCAGACTCCTTTGAGATTAATAATCAAATTACCCGAATTCCGTTACCGAAACAGACGAATTCGTTAGAATTTATTACACTCGAATTAGGTTCGCTTCGTTACCAAAACAGACAAGCGTCCTTTCCCTTCAATTGTGTCCCATACACAATGGCGCCCTTAACATTTATTTTAACCGGTTTGGTTCAAATTCAGATATCAGGAAACACACATTTTTAGCTCCAACATATATTCACAGTTTTAAACTATCTAATGATACTTTAGTAATTTAATCAGACACTTACGGATTCTGAGATTCACTTTCACACTCAGTACGCTAAATAATAAATGCATCTAATATATATACAGAGAACGTCTGTTTACCTTAAGCAGGCGCGCGCCTTGTACTGAGTACAAAAGATTTTTTCAGAATTCCTGGTCTTACCTCAGTCAGCTGAATCGATTCGATGCTATCTCAGGTCTCTTGAACCATCCTCTGGCTACCATTTGTTAGGATGAATCTTTTGGTTCAAAAAGGTCCTGAAGAAAGCAGTCGAGAAGTCCAGAAAGTACTCTTTAAAACACTTTATTAAGTGTAAAAATAATCTGTGAATATATATCAGAGCTAAGCCGGCCGACGCTCCTTACTCCTGCAGTCTAGACACACCACGTAAGAAAGAGGCCGCGCCTCTCTTCCCCGCCAGTTTTTAAACTCAGCTAGGCTCCTCCTCCTTTACTGCTGGTGGAGCCAATGAAGTGTGCTAACAAGCCCCGGGCTCTGCCTCCCCCCCCTTTCTGTAGGAGTCAGGGAGAGAGCTTAGCCGGCGACATGTTGAACAATAGACCATGTGGTCTGGATGTAATTTATGTTTAATAATGATGTTATGTTAAAAACCTAACACTACTTTAAATTCTAAATCAGGTTCGAAAAACAGTACATCAGGAGTTTTGTTTGTCAGTAAGTCTCTGTGTATGTTTGTCTGTGAAACCGTGTGCTGGATGTGCAACGTGGTTTCTTTTGTTGTCGGCGCCATTTTGTTTCTTGAGAACGCAGCGTGGCTTTCTGTCTGTACGCCATTTTGTCTTGGGAATGCAACGTGGTCTCCCGTCTATCCGCCATTTTGTTTCTTGAGAACGCAGCGTGGCTTTCTGTCTGTCCGCCATTTTGGCTCTGTCTGTACGCCATTTTGTCTTGGGAATGCAACGTGGTCTCCCGTCTATCCGCCATTTTGTTTCTTGAGAACGCAGCGTGGTTTTCTGTCTGTCCACCATTTTGGCTCTGGGAGAGCTGAGCGTGGTTTTCTGTCTGTCCACCATTTTGGCTCTGGGAGAGCTGAGCGTGGTTTTCTGTGTATCCGCCTTTTTGGCTCTATGTGAGCAGCTTGCCGTATCTTGTCCATCGGCTATCTTTGTCTTTGTACGCCTGGATTGGGTAAGTGCTGCAGTTAATTTTATAATCAACTTTATTTTTATAATCTTAAGATAACTGAGTTAAGACAAGTATTTGTTATGGTACCTTATTAAGTGTGTTTTAAGGTAGATAGCGTTCTTAAACTTTAAGGTTCTTAAACCAGGAAAGGGGGTACTTGGAGTGGAATTCATCCATGTGTGACATAGGACATTTTCACACATAATTAAGGAAAATCTCCTTAATCAGAGTTGTTATAGTGAATAAGATTAAAATTATGTGAGTAACACAGCGCTTGTTAGTCGTGATAGGAGATTTGCTGGGTGTATTGGTGCATGTATTATTGAGAGATTGCTATATTGTTTCTTTGTTTAATGTATGGGGTAGTGCTGGACAATAATTCGACATCAATATGTCGCAAGTGGGGAATGTTTCAATAGCGGGGATATGATTTTAAACAAATTCGATCAATACACATACATACACGAAGCCAGTGCTTAGTGTTACCGCTCTGATCACACTGGTTACTGTAACACAGTAGTTTTTAAAGCACATTTCACAGACTGTAATTTTGCTTTTGCTTAAGTATGTCTTGTATTAGTTTGAATAGCATCTGTTACCGAGCAAAATAAAAATAAAAATAAAAAAACGCTAAAGAAATCGCGAATTCAGTGAGTTACGACAGGGAGTCGAGTCTTTTGTCTCGGTTCCTTTTGAAGAGCCGCGTATTTACATGGCGACTGCCGGAAGAGTCGGTTCCTTTGTTTCGGTTAGAAGAGCCGATTCATGGATTCGAATCATTTTGCGACACATCGCTGGTGGTTGTACAGTTTGAAAAAAGTTTTATGTCATTTGAAATGACGCATTACACATCCCTAACTGTTTTAATTGTTGTATCAACATGTTTCTTCTATTGCATTTGAGTTAAGGACAACGTTTCTTCTATTACATTTGAATTAAATACTACTGTTGTGAGGTTTGTATCCACTCCTGTTTACATTACACAGAGGAGACCCCCTGCTGTTTACTCGGTGAGTACATTTTAAATGAGTTACTTTCTACTTTTTGCTTGAGTGGATTTTCAGAGTAGTAACTTTACTTGTAATTAAGTAAAGATTAATTAAAGTAATAGTACTTTTACTTGAATACAATTTTTTGGTACTCTTTCCACCTCTGATTAAGACATATGTTGATATATTAGATTATATATTGTCAAAGCTTATGTTTATTTGAGAGTGATGTCGTGTTTTTCACTGTGTACAAATGCTGAATACAAGTAAAAGGTAAAAGCTAACATGTTACTGTTTCTAAAATATTGTGTAGTTTTAAAGAGTGAGATTTCATAGCCCTATAAATCTTATGAGGTGTGATCATTTGTTTGCCTCTTGAATTAAATTGGAAATAATGCCTGAAGGTACCACTGTTTCTGTACAAGACAGGGACTCTGATCCCTTCTGGATTTGTGCAGAATTTTCTTTGTCTTTGTCTGCTACAGAAATATCCGTAGTTATACTAAGTGATCTTGCCAAATTATGTTCTATAACTGAAAGGAAAACATCTCACGTATCAAGTTAATGATTGTATAAATACTACAGTGTACTTCTAAAATTGAACATTATTATCAAATGCTGTAATATACTTAATCCTACCACTTTTTACTAATTGCAGGAGATGGTGAACATCATGACTGTATTACTCTATCTATTTTTTCTGGGCCTGATAGGAATCCTGAATTGGAAATGTTTGTGAAAGGATTTGCATCCAGAGATGCTGCAACAGACAGGAAACAAGTGGGCTTAGTTAAAAATTTTAGCAAATGATACTTTGTGTCATTGTCCCTCCTATTCAATTTAAGTGGAACTATTTAAGTAAAGTTTTGTTCCAATTTTACAGGACAATGCCAGAGGTGACACTGCTGACAAAGCTGTTACACACCTTCCACTGCTCAATAACGACATTATTTGTTTACAGGTCCAGCTAACACCAGACTTTGATTGAACTAACTTTAAAATTCTGTGCTTTCCAACAGGATAAACACATTTAGAAGGTTTATTTAATATTTTATTTTCAAGATTTGATTGTAAAATTTGAAAAAGGGGGGAGTATTATGGCAGGAATAAGAATTTATGTTTAATATGCCGCTTTGTGTATGAAATCCTGTGATACATTGTGCTGGGGCAGCTGGACTGGCAGACCTACGGATATGCATGCAGATTCAGGTACGTATATGCATGCAGATTCAGGGACGCCTGGTGAAGGTAATCTTCAGCCTTACCTCCTGTTTAGAGAAAAGCGAGTTGTAGCAATCTGTAGTATCTCTCAGCGCTGCTGCTTGCACGGACTCAGATGAGATGGACTCAGGTGAGATTAACCTTTTGCGACCCTGCGGTCACATATGAGGACATTACATTTTGGTTTTGTTATGCCTTATTCCTTGACCTGCTAAACTTCGATCGATTGTCCCCATTAGTGGACACTTTTGTCTGCCAGCTAGTGGTAGCAAAAGTACTAGAACACTAATAAAGTTTGTTTGCTTCTTTATTGAGATTTTGACGTTATGTTTTGCACTTTGGTTGCATTTATGACAGGAGCGGTGGTTGCTCATTGCACGGGATTCAGGTTGTATCGGGCACAGACATGGACGGTTCGGTGTCTCTGGTTCGCCTCGCTGGCGTGTCTGGACTGTGGGAGGAAACCGGAGCACCCGGGGAAAGCCCACACGACAACATGCGGGCTCCGCGGAGGGGGGACCTTCTTGCTGTGACAGTGTGCGACGGTACTACCCACTGAGCCACCGTGTCGCCCAACTAAGGTTAAAAACATAAGGAATAGGAAAAATGCATTGAAAAAATCAAAGCTCGGGTCTCAGGAGATTAAATATAATTGCTTACACGGACTCCGGTAAGATTCAATTTAATTGGTAATATTTTTTGGAAATTGTTAATTGGCAATTGGTAATATTTGATGCTTGTGTTGTATCCGATGAATCTTTTCTAGCTAATTGATCAGGTCAACTCACTCATTTTATACTATATAGTTTATTGAAGAAGTTAGATTGGTTCAATGTGGTGCAGTAAACCTTGTGGCAATACTATGCATGATCATAGATGAGTGGCAGACGAGTGCAATTTAAAGATTGAGGGAATAGTGAGAAGAAAATAACTTGTTAGGAGAGAAGTACATGAAGGGGGGTGACTGGAGACCCAGGTCATAGGTTTCACAGACACACAGCAACCCAGCGGGGGGTTGAGGCCATAAACTGCAGGCCCTGCATGAGTAAAGAGAAGTCTGATATTTAATCTACTGTGTACGGGCTGAGGATGGTGGACACTTATGCAGTACCAAAGATGATGTAAAAATTATGAATACCAGATCTTGCAGATGTGTGTCATGGCTGTTGTTGCATTCTGATGTTTGAGTAAAGCAGTGTTCAAGAGGCATATGGGGTGCTGAGGTACAGAATGCCAAAGTAATGACATCATCAGACAAGAGGAAGGGAAAGCTGATGTGAGACTGGATGGAAACGTTATGCAGTGAAATCTCAAGACCGTGTGGGACAGTAGTGTGTTTTAATAGACATCCACCTGAAGATCTGGGTTCCATAATAAAAAGTGAGGGGTTCGATAACATCTTATAGAGGTTTTGGATGTATTTTACAGTAAGGTATTAGAATAACAATAATTCGTGTAGAAAAAGTTTTGGTTACAAGAGTAAATTAGAAAGAGTTACAAGTGCTTGTGTTTTAGTGAGAGTAGGGATGCAGGTACCATAGTGATGTGGGTTTAATGACATTTGTAGGGAGATGTAACAATAATACAATAGAGATAGTATAGGTTGGTAGTACTTTGCAGTGAGTTAACTAAATGGAACTGTTTAAGTAGAGTTTAATGTGATTCAAGAAAGCCAAAGTGGATCAAAGCGCTGGT